>NW_028300476.1:66805-135989 GCF_049724085.1 Artemia sp. Qi Xiang Cuo
ATCAATACCGGCAGTGGGCTTCGACTGATAGGACTTGTGTTTGTCCACTCGGCGAAGTGCATCTTGAAGTAAAAGCAGTTTTTTATCATCCTCAATATTTTCATTGTCTAGGAATTTACTCAGATTGTTCTCAAAGTGTTCGACGGGTGAGAAAGCGAGTTCTATTGGAGTCAATTTATAGGGTTTTGCCATTCTCACTAGAGAAAACTGGTTACAAGTCCAGCAATTACCGGCGTTGGAACTGTGAAAAAGCTGCCACCCGCTTGGAGACGTCATTTCTTTTTATAATTCTTACCCTTGCTTTTAGAAGCACATGTATATGAAATGGAACCATATCGTTTTGTTTGCTGCTTAAAAACTTTTTATAGTCGAACATTACCATAGGTTAAATTTAAGCAAAGTTCAGAAATTAGAATAATGAAATCGTTGTCAATACCATGTCTGAGTATTGTTTTCCAAGTGGTCGCGCTGACTCAAATTTCAGTTTAAATATCTCAAATGTAAGTATTAAATTAATAATTCAGCATGAAACCTGAGTCTAGCGCAAGCGACAGAGATCTCTCTGAAGCTTATTACCTTATGTCAGTACTATTCTCAAAGGAAACTTAAAGGATTCAATTGATAGCTTAGTTCAAAGCGAAAATGGGATTTTCTCGGTATAGTCTAAAGAGACGAAAAGGTTTAATATTATTATATTTAACTTTACATTTAAAGAAATTGAGACAAGGCAGGTACTTGCCATAATTAGTCAAAAAGGCTACTTACCAAAAGTTCCTTTCTAGACTCATCTCCTCACAAGATAACCCCTATTTTCTCTAATCCACACATTTTATTCATTTTCGGTACTTGATTCGCTTAGCGTCCTTCCCCCGTTCTTTTAGCCAATCAACAGCTTTTTGTTAAAACGCGGTTTTTTCAAGTATTTCAAGGCCTTGTTTCTAAAGCTTGAAATAATATAACACTTTAGGACATTCCTCTCTGGTTTATACAAAACTGGTCTAGATTGGGTCTTCAAATATTTATTACGGGTTCAAAATGTTATACAATGCTCAAGTAAAGAAATGTATTTTTATAATTTACGACTGGGTTACGAAAAGCGAAGTTATTTTCAAATTCAAGCTAATTTCAAATTTTTGCTTTTCAGATCTATTGGAGCAAAAGGAATTCCATGTTTTACTGAAATTGAGTTACCAAATTTACGAAAAAATAAGGCCTCCTTACAATCTCCCCAACTTAAATTATTAGTATAATTTTTGTTTTAAAAGGAATAAAAGAAAAGAAATACAAATTTACTAAGATCCATTGTAACTCAATTTCTCCTTATTCTACTTATAAATGGAACCCCTGATACCTTTGGTCTTGAAAACCTATATATAATTTTTTTTATATTTTCGGAATATCAATCCTACTGAAAGAAATCCTGTTATATATATAAAGAGCGTAAAAATATTTAAAGTCGATGTCCAATATGTTATTACATTATCCCCTTTTTCCGTCTTGCAAGGAAACTCGTATTTGCCTCATTTCATCCAGGCCAATTGTTGAACTAAACCTATTTTAAAAGTAAATAAAAGGTAAATATTCTATTTAGTTTTTCTAATGTAGTAGAACTTTTGCGAAGTTCTCAGCCAGACCCCTTATAAATTTATTCGGATATTTTTAACCTACGGTTTTTTTTCTGTCGTTTCGTGGCTACCGAAATCAAACCCCTGCTCCTGTGTTCCTAAGAACAGATAAATCGACGCTTCGATTACTTTAAATCTAAAATTGAGTATAACTTAAATAAAAAGAAAATATATTAATTGACTTTTAAAAACAATTGAATTTAATTTTCTTATTTGTGCTTTTTCAATCTTTATTCGCAATGTTTGGGGATTGACCTTTCAAAGTAAAAGTTAAAAATTGACCTTTCTAAGTAAAGTTTTTAAATTTAGAAGAGACGGACGCTTAGCTGTTTTAGTCCCTTATGGTGAATTACGCCAAGTTATAGAGCACTAGTAAAGTTAGAAAAATACCTAATGACAAATTGGCACTTATATACGCTTTTAAAACTATTCTTCAGGACTTTCAGGTTTTCTTTTTCCTTATATAATTCAAGCATGGCGTCAACAAGTAAACTTACGGCTCGGTCATAACTCTTGTTCTTTATTGACAGTTATGACTCTACTTTAGCCAGGATATTAAAGTCATTTTTTTCTAAGTTATAAGTGAATTCTTGAAACAGTATTTAAAGGTGCCAAAAGGTCGAGTAACAATAGAAGACTTGAGAACCAATTGCAAATATATTCTACAAAGAAAGAAATCTCTACCCGTTCTCTATTCTGAAAAAAAAACGAGTTATGAAATTTTGAAGCTTTTGAACATTCTGAACTCATCTCCTTTGTTGGAGACAGAAAAATAACAAATTGTTAATAGTTTAAGTTAGTGTTGATCTAAATTACAAGGAGTCTCTTATATAATTTCTATATCTCTTATCCTGTATTTTACTGATATTCTCGTATGGGTATTGTGTTCTAATCTTAACATTATTCTAAATCCTATGGTCAATGCATTTACGCTCATTAATTTTCTTTAGATGTGCTACTACTGTATTTTTATCAATTTGCATTGGTCACCATTCACGCTAAGTCGCAATTTTCCTGTGGTATCACTTGACCGAATATGAAAGATATCACAAGGGAAAATATTAGGCCCGTTTTTTAGCACTAAGATCTTACGTCTAAGATCTTAATCTTTCTACAAAGATTATCGTTTTTTCAACTCATCTTTGTTCTAAGATCTTACAGCTCACTGGTGTTAGCAAATCGCGTGAAAGACGCCATCTTTCTGCCATAAGAACAATGATGAGATAACTTTGATGATCTACTCATCATTTTTCTCAGACCGCTGATCAGAGCAGAATGATAAAAAACATTTGCACAAAAACGACCAAAGATGTAAGTTATTAGTTCAAATATTTCACTCTTAAGCGTTTTCTGACAAAAGCTGTTAGATCTTTGCACATTGATGAGTGAAAAAACGGCCCTATTATCTCTAAGAGTGGGGTAATTCACACTAACTTTATCTCTTCTCAAACAGAACTTATAATTCTTTACTACCTGTTCAATCTGGCAGCACATTTTTTCAAGGACACCACATTGTCTCAATTTATTTAGGGTCTTGACAGCTCTCATTTGGGCCCCCAGAAAAAGACCTGAATATATGAAACAGATGACTCCATTAATTAGTTTTCCTTCGTAAAATGATCTTAAATTGACATGGTTGTTTTCTTTGTTAGAATCCCCTATTGCACACAAAAAGCCACCCACGGGAACCAGATGTAGATATCCTAACCTTTACAAAATAAGGATTCTTACCTTTCCGAAATTTGACATTTCTGGCTCTGAGTTCTACCCGAAATGTCAAATTTTGGAAATTTTTCGATATCCTGTGGATCACCTCTCTTGGTGTCTTGGTCTGTGGGTGCGTCAGACCCGACCGAATTATCTGTGCTGGACCCCGTCCTGAGTGCTGGTCTTTGCAAGTTCTGTCACCCAAACTGGATATTTTCTCTAACATTCGCCCCTATCTGCATAAATCCTTGGGCGTTTTGGACCAAGCCCAATTATACCATGTGCCAGTGGCACCTTCCATAGTCCAGGTCTTCGGAAGTTCCACCGCCAGAACTTTTCTTGCACCGGATTTAATTTTACTCCCCTCTAACATTGTCCTGCCCTCAGTTAAACACGTGTTTGTACTGATTCTCTTTACACTGACCTCATCCAGTTTGCCATGAATAGACCCAGAGGTCAAGAACCTATCCCTGCCAGGCTTGTTCCCTCTCATAGAAGGAAGATCCTTTGAAGTAATTTTATTACTGAATTCATCCCTTTCTGATTTTTTATTAGCTCCGGGAATGCTTGAGCTAACCATATTTGACTCAATTCCCACACAGGGCCTTGTCAAACCAGTCCTGCTAGACTGTTCATTTACACCCTCCTTAAACTTCTAATTTTTTCAATAGGCCTCTTGGGGAGATTTTAAGCTTAAGAGTGTATTTTCAACTTCCTTTATTTCAGTGATTGGCACCTTAATTTCAGGGTCTTCTAGTTGGCATCTTTTAATTTCTTCTTTACTTATTCCAAAGAAATCAATTGGAACTTTATTCCCCATTAGTGCTAATTACTCCAATTTCTACTCGTCAAAATTAATAGACCGATTTTTGCTCAGCAAAAAGTTTCGAACCTGCTCCCAAAATACCTAGCGTACTAAAAACCTTAAGCTACAGACAAAGACTCGTAAGAAAAAAGAAAACAATCTCTACCAATAAACAATGTCAATATTACTACTCAAATTAACACTGTTTAAACTTATTACTAAAATAAAATATGTTAAAACCTTTCCATTAATACTAGACCAGTAAACCCCCAGAAAACTGAACAAACACCTTCTAGGGAGGAACAGAGGACTAAATTTGACAAAAGTTTATTATTTTTTTAATCATCCCCCCTTAAATCTAAATTACACCGACGTACCGTTTGGTACCGTTGAGTACCGTTTATACTAGTTGTAAGATTACAATCTCTTTTAGGCCTAGAAGTTGGTTCTGTTTTATAACTTTGGCGGTTTGGTAAGAATCGTTACTCAAAATCCAGTGACAACTAATATTTATTATTAAATAGAATAAAAGGAAAAAATGCTATAATTCTGTTTATTCTAAACCCTTCCAATATCTCTTCTGGGTTGGCTAATCATATATTGCGTGTGTCCGTTATTCAGCCCACGTCGTTTACCGGAAAAGAAGGACCATGCTAGTTCTGGGCTATCAATACTTCTAATTGCAGGCGTTACATTTCAATAGTTAGACAAAGCTTGGGCACTGAGGTTATTAAGATTCTTTGCTTCAAATATTGTTTCCCGAAAATTAAGAATAACCGTATTTGACTAGATATCAAATTATTTGTTAAACCTAAACCAAGCTCTTATTTTTATATCTTCTAAAAGGGGTTAGTGTTCCTTGGACCTTAGATAAACTTAAACTTCACGAGGGAAGATTGAATCTGTCTGAACAGAAAGCAATTGAAATTCTTAGTTTGACAATATAATTTCCCTTTCTTCCCCAACCTATCTGTATAACATCGAGGTCGCCATAATATAAATAGCCGGCACGAATTAACAAGATGAAAGAGTGGCTTAAATAGGAATAAGGCCCTCTTCCGCATAAAATCTGAGAATCCTTAAGGAGGTGAGCAATATTAGTATCCAGGTAGTTCCAGTTTTCCGAGTGTAAGATATTTTATAAGTAATAAGCTAAGTTCCAAGGGACACTAGGCTGGAAATAGGAGGCACAAAAGCTCTACTAATGTTGACTCCTTGGTTAGGGTTTTCGTCCGTTCCTTAAGCCTTAACTTATTCATAAGCTTAAGTTTCTGGGAACAAACTAATTTTGTCCTATTTTAACCCTTAAAATGCTATACCTTGTCTAGACGGGCCAAGCCTTGGCTAATTAATATACACTAACTGAATTATAAACCCAAATCACCAAATGGAAAATTTTAGAGTTCCAAAGTATTTACGCGCACATTTTTCCGCTTCAAATTGGTTTTGATTAAATTGCACGTCCCTTATTAATAACAAATCTGTTGACAACCCTCTAAGGAGAAGTTCCGAGCTGACTCAATTTAGGTTCAAATATCTCAAATATAAATATTACATTAACCTAATTATTAAATTATTACCTCATTTCAGTACTGTTCAAAATAAAAACTTTAAGGATTCAATTCATAACTTAATGCAACACAAAAGTGGGTTTTTCTCGGTATAGTCTAAAGAGACGAAAAGGTTTAATATTCAATATTCTTATTTTAACTTTATATTTACAGAAATTGAGATAAGGCATGGCCTTGCCATAACTAGTTAAAAAGGTTACCTAGCCAAAGTTCCTTCCTAGTATCATCTCCTCACAAGATAACCCCTATTTTCTCTGATCCGTACATTTTATTCAGTTTTGGTACTTGATTTGCTTAGCTACCTTCCCCCGTTATTTTAGCAAATCAGCAGCTTTTCGTTCAAATGTAGTTTTTTCCAGTATTTCAAGGCCTTGATTCTAAAGCTTGAAATAATATAACACCTTAGGACATTCTTCTCTGGTTTATACAAAACTGGTTTAGATTGGGTATTCAAATATTTATTACGGGTTCAAAATGTCGTACAGCGCTCAAGCAAAGAAATATCCATTCATTATTTACGACTGGGTTACGCAAAGCGAAGTTATTTTCAAATTCAAGCTAAGTTGAAATTTGCGCTTTATTTCTGATCTATTGGAGAAAGGGGATTCCAAATTTTACTGAAATAGAGTAACCAAATTTACAAAAAATAAGGCCTCTTTACAATCTCCCCCCTTAAAATATTAGCATAATATTTGTTTTAAAAGGAATAAAGGAAAAGAAATACAAATTTACTAAGATCCATTGTAACTCAATTTCTCTTTATCCTACTTCTAGTTGGATCCCCTGATACCTTTGGTCTTGATAACCTATACATAAATTTCTTATATTTTCTGAATATCAGTCCTACTGAACGATATCCTGTTATATATATAAAGAGCGTAAAAATATTAAAAGTCGATGTTCAAGATGTTGTTACATCTTTCCTTTTTTCCTTCTTGCAAGTAAACTTGTATTTGCCTCACTTCATCATCGCCAATTGTTGAACTAAACCTATTCTGAAAGTAAATAAAAGGTAAATATTCAATATTTACCTTTCGCAAAGGTAAACTTATGCGAAGTTCTCAGCCAAACTCCTTATGAGTTTATTCGGATATTTTTAACGTACGGTTTTTTTCTGTCGTACCTTGGCATCCGAAATCAAACCCCTGCTCCTGTGTTCCTAAGAACTGATAAATCGACTCTTCGATTACTCTAAGTTGAAAATTGAGCATAATTTTAATAAAGAGAAGATATATTAATTGACCTGGTACAACATTCTATTTTTTTATTTATGCTTGTTCAACCTTATTCGCAATGTTTGGGGATTGACCTTTCATAGTGAAGGTTTAAGGCACATCTTTTAAAATTCGAAGAGCCGGAGGCTTAGTTGTTTTAGTCCTTTATGACGAATTACGCAAAGTTATAGAGTACTAGTAAAGTTAGAAAAATACTCAATGACAAATTGGTACTTATATAAGTTTTTCAAACTATTCTTCAAGACTTTCAGGTTTTGTTTATCCTTTTATAATTCAAGCGGGGCGTAAACAAGTAAAATTATGGTTTAGTCATAACTCTCGTCCTTTATTGACAGTTATGACTCTACTTAAGCCAGGATATGAAAGACTTTTTTTTTCTAAATTTTAAGTGAATAAGTAGAACCCCCTTATTACATACTGCGAGAACACAACTGCTGCCATCTAAAATTGAGTCTAACAGTACCTAACCGCATAGACAATGTTATTGATCTGCTAACAGGACAGGATCACGTGTCTCTTTCTAGGTCAATCAGGGGATGTTTCTAAGTGTATTGACTCTGAGACGAAGTGAAGTCAGATTATTGATCCACTAACAGGTCAATGACACCTTTTTCAAGGTCAATCAGGGAGTTGTAAATACTGAGTGAAGTGACATCATCAGACTTTCTGATAATTTCAGCATTGAATTTACGTAACTGTTATATCATAATTCCACCTTGATAGGATGTTATCGAGATCAACCTACGTAATAACTGTTGGTTATGATTCCATCCATTTATCTGATTATCGATGATTCTTGAAGTAGGACTTTCTTTGGGGATGAAACAAAGCTAGATATTGTTCATATTTTTAATTGATTGTATGAAAGGGAATAATTTTCAAGGGCTTTGATAGCCTTGATGGAGCATTCTCCTTCTAAACTAGCTACAATAGCTCCCCCTTCATTATGCTTCAAATATGCTGGAAAGGTTTGAAAAAGCAGGCTTAAAATTAAAACCAGAAAAGTTAAAAATAGTAGTACCAAAATTAGTATTTCTTGGACACCTGATAAACCAAGGTACTATTTCACCAAATCCAGAAAAATTTACAGTCATAGAAAGTTTAGAGCCTCCTTAAGAGAAAAAAAGCTGTAGATCCGTTTGTGGGTTGTTAAGCTATTTTAGACGATATATTAAAAATTATGCCACAATAGCCCAACCTTTGACGAACCTTTTGAAGAAATCAGGTAAATTCGAATGTCCAGAGGACGCAAAACAAGCGCTAAATAAAATAAAAAGGCAATTATTACTAGCACCAATACTAAAACTACCAGATTTGTCACAAGACTTCTGTTTGCAAACAGATGCTTCGGGGTATGGTATAGGGGCAATATTATTAAACATTAATTCTGAAGGAGTAGAATCAATAGATCAATACGCCAGTAGGTCACTGACGGAAGCAGAAAAAAAAACACTCGACAGTTGAAAGGGAGTTTTAAGCAGTTGTAGTATTTACAGAATATTTTCGACAATTTTTACTTGGAAAAAATTTATTTTACGACTAGACCAAAAATCATTAGTTTGGCTACTTACGATGCAAAATACTTCAGCCTGGCTGACACGGTGGATACTGCGTCTGCAAGCATATTCATATACTCCAATGTATATAAAGGGCCGTAAAAATACTTCACCAGACTATTTATCACGAAATCCAGATAAGGAAGAAAATGTGATAGCAACCATCCAGAACGAACTGGCAGGGGTAAATATACTGTCTAATGAAAATATTTCGAAGTATCAAAATAAAGATGACTTTTGTTTAGCAATGAAATCCTTTTTATCAAAAGGAACGGAACGACCAGAGCACTTTAAACATTTTTTAAAGGACTTAGATAATTTTGATATGGACGAAAGTGAAAATCTTCTAGTAAGATACCATAGACCATCTCAAGAATATAAGAAACAGAATTTAAAATTATTCCAGTAATTCCAAAATCTCTGGAAGGAGAAGTTTTACAGATGGCACATGCAACGATTGGCTGTCATATGGGAGAAGCAAATAGGGAGACTGAAGGGGAATTGTTATTTTCCAAAAATGTACTCAAAAGTAAAAGCTTTTATACAAAGCTGCCAAGAGTGCGCCAAACAAAAGTCGCCACCAAAGACACCTAGGGCTGAATTAGGTCAATACCCCAGCCCTTCAGGGGTAGGAGAAATAATGTCAATATACAGTTGGGGATCCGGGGGAAGTTTACCAGTTTCCAGGAAAGGAAACAGGTGCGTACTAACCATAGTAGACCATTTTAATTCATATTTATACACTTTTCCAATTAAAGATGAAAAGACAAAAACCATTGCGAAAGTTTTGGTCAATCGCCTATTTCTGGAACACGGGATTTTCCCTAGAAGTTTACTTAGCGACAATGGGCCATGTTTTAGAGCCAAATTGTTTGACGAAATTACAGAATATCTGGGGGTTAGACGATGGTTCACCTCGTCTTGTATGGTAGCCACTAATGGAAAGGATGAACGTAAGCATAGAGAATTAGCTTATATGCTGGGAATACATGCAAAAGAGGAAAATGAAAATTGTAGTCTTTGCAATAAAACCATTTATAGTCTTTGCAATAAATACGGCTTTTTCACGTACCTTAAAAGAAACGCCATTTTTTTTGCAAAATATAAGAGATCCCAGAATTTGTTTAGATGAAATACAAAATGACAGAATATATTACGACCTAGACCAATATAAGCAAGATATGGTGATGCGAATGCAAAAAGCTATGGAACAAGTTAAAGACAATCTGGAAGATGCGAAAACAGAACAAAAAGAAAAATATGACAGAACAAGCAAAAATAAAACGAGTTACTGTTTAGGAGATTTGGTTTATGTTTACAAAACGAATCTGGAAGGAACAAAAAAGTTAAAACGGAAATGGGAAGGACCCTACAGGATTATAAAAATTCTACCAAATAACTTAACATATGTTCTAAAGCATCAGCATAAAGAAAAGAAAGAAATAGTGCATCATAATAGAATGAAAAAGGGATATTTTTCAAAACCATGGAAAACAGAGCCTATACTTTCAGAAGAAGAAATAGAAGACACGATCTCACCAGTATATATCAGAAGACCATATGAATTTTATGACCTTTTTAATGACCACAACAGTTGGGAGAAGTGGAAGGAATATTTAGCCCAATCTTGGCTGCAAACTTTCCACAACAAACAAGAGAAAAAGGGAAAAGTTCAATGTTCATCGGATACTAGCGATGAAAGCGACAGAGAAGAGCCTCAAACACAACCTACTGGTTTAAGACATAATAAACCAGAGGTTAAATCCAAAGAGGAAGAAAAATTGGAAGAAACCAAAGAATTATCTGATTTTCATACACTAGCCCTACCTACTGTAGTAGCGCAAAAATGGCTTTTGGAACAAACGCCATCTACCAGACGCGAGCTAACAGGATGTGACTCCGAAAACTCTTCTACAGAAGCCGATATAGCTAAACCTGGGCCATCGTCAAGAAAACCTTCTTTAAGAGAAAAATTATGGAGAACAGTAAAGAAACCAAAGGGGCAGCAAGAAGTTCCTTTGTGAGCAGCACAAGTTGCTAAAACACTTATGAAAAAGGCCAAACGACAAGAGAGACAAAGATTAAAGATATTTGACGAGGCAACAAAACAGCACTTGGACTCAGAGCCTTGTAAGCCACACTATAGAAACCACGGAAAAACTTGCCACTATTATAATGAACAAAAGCAAAAATTTGGAGTCCAGAACTCGGACCAGGAAACGGAGAAAGGCAGAACAAGCGCAGCCCCTAGCAGATTGACATTTGAGTAAAACAATAACAAAAAAAATATTAAATAAAAATCAAACGAGTATAAAAGCCACTATAGAAATATCTATATTTTCTTTTTTAATCGGTATATAAATAACATCAAGTTTTCTTTCAAATATATATAGCAAGTAAAAATTATGACCGTTATATTACAACGCCATATTATTAGCTCCGATCGGAAGTGACATCATAGGTTCCTGCAAAAATTTTGTTTCAGATACAAGATAAGACTTCGCGAGCGGTATAATGTCAAGACTGTCAAAACAAATTAGGCTTCGCTTCAAAAAAAAGGAAATAAGTAAGACCACGTAACGTTTAAATGGGTGTAGTGAACCAAATTAAATTATACATATTTAGAATCAGCATTAAAAGGCGACTCTTTAAAAAAAAAAATTAGGGGGGGGATAATTTAAAAAAAACCAAGGACGATGGTCTACTGAAATAGGGTCAGTTGAAGCTAGAAAATTTGGAGTTGAGCTCAATCAAGGATGGTCTCTCGTTTTTAAGTACGTGCAATGCATCTGCTAACATTTGACTCTCTGAAGTGAAATTTTATATTGAATTTAAAAAAAAATGTTTTTGAAGACTTTTAAAATACTTATAATGGTAAAAACAGCGAGAGTGTACATTAAGTCGACTACATGTACAAGCTAGATGTAATCTTGTTATAAATAGTAGAATATATAATAAATTAAACACTTACCAGTAAGGATGGTATATATATAAATAAGAAGCCGTAGATAAAATGGAAAAAAGGCTCAATCAAGGATTGTAAAATAGAAAAAAAATAGTATTCAGTATTTAGCAAGTAGAAGTATGTGTATTGTTAGTAGTTTTATTAGTGTTAGTAATAACTGCAGCGTAGTAGTGCCGTATATCCCTAAATAATAAAATATTTGTACCGCGAATTAAAAGAATAAAATAAAAGATAATAAATAAAAAAAAATATCTAGCTGGACTGATGAGACGCTGGTAGAAATAGAAGATTTTTAGACATAATAGTAGCAAATAGGGTCCTAATTCAGCCTTACTATAGGTACAGGCTATGGACTTATTGTTAAAGGATAACACTGCTACAATTTAGCAAAGGAAGCGCATAAATTGTGGTCCGAACAATTATAGGTTAGAAGCTGCCATTTCCGAGTGTTTTAGGAGTAGAGATGCTTCGAAAATATGGCATCTTACGACGTAATGAGCAATAGAATTACCTTTGTTAAAGCTAACAAATACTAGGTTAGTTCTGTAGTTCACAAGCAAAGGGAAGGAAAAGATATATAAATATATATAATTAAAGTACTTGAGGAAAGGGATGGAAAAAAAACGAGAAAAGTAACGTTATAAGTAAGAAAGCAAATGTGGAAGCTTAGCAAAAGTCACCGAAGGAAGCAAAAAAAAGAGTTGTTACCCAGCTCTGATGGGAACTCTGCATAAGGCGAGAAATTCGGTGAAAGAAACCGTTAATCACAGAAATAGGAGGCATGGGAATGGGTCTTAAAAGGGTCTCCTTTACCTACACAGAGGACCTTCATCTGAATAATGGTGTTAGAAAAAGTTCAAATTCTGAATTAGCCGCACAAAATGCGTCCGACGAAAGTTCAAATTTGAATTTGAAACCATGGCTGCTTTTGACCAATGTGGATATGAAGCTACCAGTGTTTGAGAACTTTTATGCATGTTTAAATAGAATATAAGCCACATTAGGACAAACTGAGAAGGAAATGCATCCTTTTGGGATAGCTAATATTAATACTTCTGGTCCGCTCTTACGGTTACTCGATGACGAATCATCCTCAAGTCTAGCCTAATTATAAATAAGTACAGTTTAGTCGAACAGACAAAATAGCAAAAAAAGTGGAAAAAAAGCTATGAAAAAACTTACAAAAAAGGATGAAAAGTCATTATTTCCTTAAAGATATAAAAATATCCAAAAAAACTTCACTAATCCTTAGACAGAAGTTGACACAAACGGAGAATTTCACCAACAGATCAAGACAGCTGCGAACAGGGCAGAGATTAAAGGATACTCTACCCCAAATTCCCGCAGCCATCCTCACAAGTCGGGAACTTAGTGTGAAAAAAAATTCACTTATTTATGCACAAAATTATAAACTATCACATTGACACGGAAACAAACAATTCAAAATGAACATAAGGCTTCTCATTTTGTAAAATTAGTCGTTATCAGAAGAGTGCTTCCACTTTAAAGAGATTAGTTCCTTCATGAAATCTGCCAAATATTTTAGAATTTTATAGACGTAATAATTAAGATCGAAATAGAGTTATAAATATTATAGCTTGAAAAAAATTTAAAACCATATCATCGCCAGAATAGCATTTCAATAGGACATATTATTGTTTGAAATAAAAATTCTTAGACTGGAAAGACCTTAAATTAGAAAACAAGCTGCTAATTTAATACAGTATTTTACGATAAGGGTGCAAACTAATGGCAGCATGTGTGCAAACTGTTCGTGACATGTATTGTTTTTATATGTGCTTATCGAAAAAATGTAGCTTTCATTTGACTATTTCTAATGCTGATGAATTGAAGTAAATCCTGTCACGATTAAGGCAATTATGTCGCGCAAAAACCTAACTAAAAAGGGTATAAGAATCAACTGTAAGATACAGTACGTTTACAAATCTAAATAAATACTCTTTGACAAAGAACCAAAAAAAACAACACAGTTTGTGGTAATAGACAACTCTCCGCCCCTTGAAAAATGGGGGACTATTGGGAAAAAAAAGGACACACAAGTAACATTTTTTCTTGAAAAGATCTAATGAAAAAAACAGGAAACATATAAATATAGGTTTAGAAAAGGATTGTAGTACTGAAAAAGCTGAAAAATACTTGAAACAACCCTTATGCTTAATTGAATTAAATAATAAAAAAAAGAAAAAAAAGGGTTCAAATTGAAAATATAGGCAGATAGAGACGAAGTAAATGAAATTGGGCTACAAAAGGACACAGTTTGAAGTCAAACTTTGAGACAAGACCATTTAAATTGGAGAATCTAAAGCTAAAACAGTTATGTTCGCTTATACGTAGAAAAAAACTACCGTACGTAGAGAAAAAAAAAGGAAATATGGAGATAAGGATATATTCCTTGCAAAAGACCCGCCTATTTACTAAGGGAAAGAGCCTATGGGAAAATTGTAGCTACAAATAAGGAGTCCAGATATACATAATATATTGTTGTGTTTCGTGTTCATAATAAACCTATTAGATTGAACAGAATCACAAGAAAAACTCCTGTTGAACCTACCAGACGCTTTTTATGGTGATCAAGCACCAAATAGATATTACTGAGGTGAGGGCACAACAAGAAGGTAAAAAGTCAGAAAATTCCATCTCAAGCTTTTTCAAACTGATTCGCAAGCTACAAATTTAGCTATTTTTGAATATAATTTTGAAAAAAATTATATATATTCTTTTAAAAAAGAATAAACCTTGCATATGTGAATGACCACTGTTAAACCTATTATTATGCAAAAAAAAAAACTTGTCTCAGGTTTTTGACAACCCTTGAGCAAACGCAGCGCGTAGTGCATAGACGTAGTGTGAGTTTTTTTTTGCGCATCATAGCACATAGAACTGTAATTATATTTGCAAACTCGTGTTACTAAGAAATGAACAAAAAATCGCTCCCCGGAAAAAAAGACTTACCTAGATGGAAATAGAAAGAACCACTTATTATAAAGGCTTATTAGCCTCAACTTGGGGACATTTCATAAATGCTATCGTGATCATGGTATTAATTCTGTCTGCAAAACCCATAATATATTGCAAAGAAACTAATTATTATTAAAAAAAAAAAACTTATGTACAACCGCAGACAATTCGATTGGCACTATGATTTCATGAATATGAAAATAAAAGAGAAATCTATGATTAATATTGAAGATATTTTATTCCTGTGTCAGCAATAATACTTGTTACTAATGTAAATAAATTCGCAATTCAAGTGTTTACGGAAAAAAAAGAGTTATACCACTTTTTAAGCTGCTTTGTGAAAAATCGACGTTTAAAAAAAATTTCTTGATGCTTTAAAGTATTTTTGTTACTTAACATAATTGTGTAAGTTATTACACAATGCTTATATATATATATGTATATATACTATGTTTTTATCACCTTTAAGTTTTAACTAGTGATTTAATGTTTATGTAAATGTTTGACCTCGAGTCAATGTATTAAAAATTTTTATTGTGAAATAATCAGTTTAGTATTAAATTAAGAATAATCCAGCAAGAAACATAATGTTTCGATTTAAGTGAGTTATTATTTTTGGGAGTAATTAAAAAAGTGGAGAAAGTAATTAAAAGTAATTAACTATCGAATGCATTGATATATACGAAAATTGAGTGTTTCATTTTACTATATATGCAAAAATATATGCTTTATATGTATACTGATGTGGATATTTATTTTAGATACAGCATTAGCTGTTTTTTTTGGAAATCAAATTTTTCGTAGCATTTTTTCGGATCCATTTTTCCTTCAATCATATATTGACACATTTTTGGGAAGTAAGAAATTTTGAAGACACTTCAAATATATCCTGATGCTATCATCACATACTCAATCAACTGAAATTTTGGAAACTATAGCAGTAAAACAGACTTTACTACAAGTTCGTCAGAAAGTGAGATAAAACAGAACTTAAATTAGGCCTAGAAAATACGCTTCATAGCCAAATTGCTTATTTTATTTAAATATCTAAAAATGTTTTGTGCTTAAAGAAAAAAAAATATATGTAAAAATTTAAAAATCAATAATGTTATATGTAATTTACCCAAGGCTTTTTTAAAACAAAAAAATAAACGGTATATCATCTAAATCACACAGATAAATTAAATTATTAATGGGAATTAAATTTAAACTCAAAAAAATTCATAAAACTTTTCTAATATAAATCTAATTTAAGCAAAACCACTAATATTAGGTATAAGCCGCTTGGGGTCAAGTAAAACAGAAGATGGATATGAAGAGGGTAAAAGAGTAATTGTCGGTCCTAGAGACAGAGAAAAAGAGAAACAAGGATGAATTTCAAATGGACATCCTTTGACGAAAAAAAAGGAACATGGCCAATATTGGACCTGAAACATAACCCTAAGGAAACCCATCGAGGGTAGATGCACATAATGACCCAAAGATAACAGCATAATAACTGTAAACAAAACTAAGTTGTTTTAAAAGTAAAATATTGAGAATTGGGACAATTCTTCTTTAAATGGGGAGTATTGTGGTAAAGCTTTCTAATTTAGTTAATTATTAATTTAGTAAAATATATAAGACGCAAATATGAAGTTTTGAAATACCACTTTTTATTAAGATAAGGAACATATCCTGCAAAGATCTGTTTAACGGGAAATTGAGAAATTATCACTTCCTAGCGATTACGTGGGAAGGTGTGGTTGATAAAAATGTATAAAAGATACATTTTATCGGAAGGAAAAATCTTTTACTAGCTTTATGCCGGACTGACCTCTGGTCCGTTGTTTTAGCAATACTTTGGAACTTTGTCTTATCATTGTAAGTGTCTAATTAACTATTTATATATTATTGTTGTTTTTTCAGACTTGTGGTCTACTTGGGACAGCCAGTCCCAGTAGACAGAATATATCAGATTATATTATATGTTAAATGAATAAAATCATTGTATTTTAGAAAACCTCTCTACGATCTACTTTTAGCCTCTCGAACAGACCCAGTAGGTACGCCTCATTAGTTCGGTCATAGCGTAAGGCACGCTAACAAAGTTAAACTACCTTAGGGCCAGAGTTTAGCTCCCCTATAAAGTTAGAATAAAGGCATCTACGATTACACCCCCCAAATACCATAAAATACACTTCACAACAGTAAGAATCGTCACTCAAAATCCAGTGACAACTAATATTGATTATTAAATAGAATAAAAGGAAAAAATGCTATAATTCTGTTTATTCTAAACCCTTCCAATATCTCTTCTGGGTTGGCTAATCATATATTGCGTGTGTCCGTTATTCAGCCCACGTCGTTTACCGGAAAAGAAGGACCATGCTAGTTCTGGGCTATCAATACTTCTAATTGCAGGCGTTACATTTCAATAGTTAGACAAAGCTTGGGCACTGAGGTTATTAAGATTCTTTGCTTCAAATATCGTTTCCCGAAAATTAAGAATAACCGTATTTGACTAGATATCAAATTATTTGTTAAACCTAAACCAAGCCCTTATTTTTATATCTTGTAAAAGGGGTTAGTGTTCCTTGGACCTTAGATAAACTTAAACTTCACGAGGGAAGATTGAATCTGTCTGAACAGAAAGGAATTGAAATTCTTAGTTTGACAATATAATTTCCCTTTCTTCCCTAACCTATTTGTATAACATCGAGATCGCCATAATATAAATAGCCGGCACGGATTAACAAGATGAAAGAGTGGCTTAAATAGGAATAAGGTCCTCTTCCGCATAAAATCTGAGAATCCTTAAGGAGGTGAGCAATATTAGTATCCAGGTAGTTCCAGTTTTCCGAGTGTAAGATATTTTATAAGTAATAAGCTAAGTTCCAAGGGACACTAGGCTGGAAATAGGAGGCACAAAAGCTCTACTAATGTTGACTCCTTGGTTAGGGTTTTCGTCCGTTCCTTAAGCCTTAACTTATTCACAAGCTTAAGTTTCTGGCAACAAACTAATTTTGTCCTATTTTAACCCTTAAAATGCTACACCTTGTCTAGACGGCCCAAGTCTTGGCTAATTAATATACACTAACTGAATTATAAACCCAAATCACCAAATTGAAAATTTTAGAGTTCCAAAGTATTTACGCGCACATTTTTCCGCTTCAAATTGGTTTTGATTAAATCGCACATCCCTTATTAATAACAAATCTATTGACAACCCTCTAAGGAGAAGTTCCGAGCTGACTCAATTTAGGTTCAAATATCTCAAATATAAATATTACATTAACCTAATTATTAAATTATTACCTCATTTCAGTACTGTTCATAATGAAAACTTTAAGGATTCAATTCATAACTTAATGCAACACAAAAGTGGGATTTTCTCGGTATAGTCTAAAGAGACGAAAAGGTTTAATATTCAATATTCTTATTTTAACTTTATATTTACAGAAATTGAGATAAGGCATGGCCTTGCCATAACTAGTTAAAAAGGTTACTTAGCCAAAGTTCCTTTCTAGTATCATCTCCTCACAAGATAACCCCTATTTTCTCTGATCCGTACATTTTATTCAGTTTTGGTACTTGATTTGCTTAGCTACCTTCCCCCGTTTTTTTAGCAAATCAACATATTGTTAAAAAGTAGTTTTTTCCAGTATTTCAAGGCCTTGATTCTAAAGCTTGAAATAATATAACACCTTAGGACATTCTTCTCTGGTTTATACAAAACTGGTTTAGAAGTAGAGATGCCTCAGGAGGTCCCACGCCCACACCAAATATGGGCATAGAACCATGTGGCTTATGGTTTTTGTCAGTGAGAATGAAAAAACAGGAACTTTGTCACATTTGTGTCTGTTTTCTTGGATGGTTATGTGTGTTGGTCGATTTATTTGATGTTTTTCATGGATGGTTATGGATTATTTATGGTTTTTGTCAGTGAGAATGAAAAACAGTATTTTTCTCACTTGAAAAAACATGAATTTTGTCACATTCATGGATGTTTTTATGGTTTTTGTCAGTGAGAATGAAAAAACAGGAATTTTCTCACATTTATGTCTGGTTTATGGTTTTTGTCAGTGAGAATGGAAAAACAGGAACTTTCTCACTTTCATGGATTATTGAGTCATTAATCAAATTATTTCCGGGCAAGGTTAATTAATGTCTGACAGGTGACGTCAAGTTAATTAAAGTCTTTGATGTATTTCCAAAGAGAATGTTTCCGAGGCAAAGTTTAGATCACACATGACAGATGATGTCATGATTGATTGATTGACATGAAAGTAGAATTAATTTGTTGTTTTTAAATGGAAATGGTTTAACACAACGGGAAATTAACTTATTGTTTCGATAGAAAACTTTATCCAAGTGAATGTTTAGATCTCAGCAATGAATTGATTGAGCGCGGTAATCAGGTTTCTTAGTAATTTGAACTGTGTCAGCGCAGGGATGACAAACAAAAGGAACACGCTGAAATGACGTTTAGGGATTATTTGGGCGAAACCGTTTCAGTCATTTTATGGAATTATTTCGGCGAAACAGTTAGAGACATTTTAAAAGATGATTTAAAAGATGATTTTAGAAGAGAATTTGAGGGTGAAACTCTGTGGTCGTTATAATACACAAGTTGTATTTTAACAGCGTCGTGAGGTCCCCTACCCCAACCCCAAAGGGTTCCGATCCCCCTATCCCAACCCCAAACGGTTCCCATCCCCCTACCCCCACCCCCCACGAACCCCCCGATACGCAAAGGTCCCCCAACCTCCCAAAGGGCCCCCAGACCCCCAAAGGCCCTCCCCAGACCTCCAAAGGCCCTCCCCGGGCCCCCAAAGGCCCACCGGGCTCCCAAAAGACCACCGGGCTCCCAAAGGACCCCCAAAGGCCCTCACCCGGTCCCCAAAGGTCCACCGGGCTCCCAAAGGACCAATCGGCCCTCAAGTGCCCCCACACCCCCATAAGGCCCTCCCCAGACCCCCACAGGCCCTCCCCGGGCCCCCAAAGGCCCACCCCCCGTCCCCAACGGTACACAGGGCTCCCAAAGGACCATCCGGCCCTAAAGGGCCCCCCCCAGCCCCCCCAACGGCCCCCGGCGCCCCCAACGCCCCTGCGCTCCCAATTTCAAAAATTTTTATTGCTTTATTACATATTTTCAGAACAAGTTATTTTCTTAATGTCAATGCTAAACCCATTTTACAAGTTGAAGTACCCATCCCTTTCACCCACAACTTCACTATACCGATTTTTGAATGCTCCAACACCAAGCAATACTTTTCAAAGCCATTTCAGAACAAGTTTTTTTCTTAATCTCCCTCCTAAACCCATTTTACAAATTGAAGTACCCATCCTTTACACCCACAACTTTGCTTTACAGCTTTTTGAATGCTCCAACACAAAGCGATACTTTTCAAAGGTCATTTCAGAACAAGTTTTTTTCATAATGTCCATCCTAAACCCATTTTACAAGTTAAAGTTCCCATCTTTTGCACACACAACTTTACTTTACTGCTTTTTGAATGCCCAACAGCAAGCAATACTTTTCAAAAGCCATTTCAGAACAACTTATTTTCTTAGTGACCGTTCTAAACCCATTTTATAAATTAAAGTATCCATCCTTTTCACCCACATCTTAGTTACAGGTAAGATTTTGAGGTTTTACCTTAGAGACTTAGCTTAGAGTTTTAGTTTGGTTTAGTTTTAGTTAAAAGTTTAGAGGTTTTTTTTTAGCTAAGACTCTTAGCTTAGAGTTTTTGTTAGAGTTCTAGTTTAGTTTAGTTTTAGTTAAGAGTTTTTATCTTAGAGTCTTAGCTTAAATTTTTAGTTTGGTTTAGTTTTAGTTAAAATTTTAGAGTTTTTTTTTATCTTATAGTCTTAGATTATATTTTTTGATTTATTTATATTTTAGGTTATTTTAATTTATTAGTTAATATTTTTTATATTATATTATTATCTTATTTTTTTATTAAGAGTTATAATTTAGTTTAGTTTATTTAAAGTTAAGTATTTATATTTTTGGCTTAGAGTCATATCTTATAATTTTACTTAAAGTTGTAGTTTGGTTAAGTTTTAGCTAAGAGTTTCGAGTTTTAGCTTAGAGTCTTAGATTAGAGTTTTTGTTAGAGTTGAAGTTTTGTTTAAGTTTAGTTAAGAATTTGTTGTTTTACGTTTTAGTTTCAGTTACAGTTATAGTTTAGTTTATTTTTAGTTAAGAGTTTAGAGTTTTTAGATTAGAGTCTTAGCTTAAATTTTTATTTTGGTTTAGTTTTAGTTAAAAGTTTAGAGTTTTTTTAGCTTAGAGTGTTAGCTTAGAGTTTTCGTTAGATTTTTAGTTTACTTTAGTTTTAGTTAAGAGTTTAGAGATTTTAGCTTAGATTCTTAGATTAAAATTTTATTAAGAGTTCTAGTTTAGTTTAGTTTAGTTACAATTCAGAATTTAGAGTTTTAGCTTAGAGTCACAGCTTATAATTTTACTTAAAGTTGTAGTTTGGTTAAGTTTCAGTTAAGAGTTTCGAATTTTAGATTAGAGTCTTAGCTCAGAGTTTTTGTTAGAGTTCTAGTTTAGTTTAGTTTTAGTTAAGAGTTTATAGTTTTAACTTGGAGTCTTAGCTTAGAGTTTTAGCTAGAGTTGAAGTTTATTTTATTTAAAGTTAAGAATTTAAAGTTTTAGCTTAGAGTCATAGCTTAGAGCTTTACTTAAAGTTTTAGTTTGGTTTAGTTTTAGTTAAGATTTTAGAGTTTTAGCTTAGAGTCTTAGCTTAGAGTTTTTTGTTAGAGTTCTAGTTTAGTTTAATTTTAGCTAAGAGTTTGATGTTTTACCTTTGAGTTTCAGTTAGAGTTCTAGTTTATTGTAGTTTTAGTTAAGAGTTTGGTTTTTTACCTTAGAGTCTTAGCTTAGAGTTCTAGTTTAGTTTAGTTTTACTTAAGAGTTTAGAGTTTTAGCTTAGAGTCCCAGCTTAGAGTTTTTGTTAGAGTTCTACTTTATTTTAGTTTTAGTTAAGAGTTTAGTGTTTTTAACTTAGAGTCTTAGCTTAGAGTTTATGTTGAAGTTCTAGTATAGTTTAGTTTTAGTTTAGAGTTTTAGCTTAGATCCTTATATTATAGTTTTTGTCATAGTTGAAGTTTAGTTTATTTCTGTCTAAGAGTTTAGAGGTTTTTTTTCTTTATATTTACAGTTTAGTGTAATTTTAGCTAATATTTTTATTTTCTACATTTGAGTTTCAGTTATAGTTCTAGTTTAGTATACTTTTAGTTAAGTGTTTAGAGTTTAACATATAGTCTTATATTATAGTTTTATTTATAGTTATAGTTTATTTTAGTTTTGAGTTCTAGTTTAGTTTACATATAGTTAAGAGCTTAGAGTTTTATCTTACAGACCTAGCATAGATTTTTATTTTAGTTTAGTTTTAGTTAAGAGTTTAGAGTTTATAGCTTATAGTTTTAGTTTAGAGTTTTTACTAGAGTACTAGTTTAGTTTAGTTTTAGTTAAGAGTTTAGAGTTTTAGCATAGAGTCATAGTTTAAAGTTTCTGTTTGAGTTCTAGTTTATTTTAGTTTTTGTTTAGACTTTAAAGTTTTTAGCTTTAGAGTCTTAGCTTAGAGTTTTTGATAGAGTTCTAGTTTATTTTATTTATAATTAATAGTTTATAGTTTTTAGCTTAGAGTCTTAGCTTAGTGTTTTTTTAGAGTTGAAGTTTTAGTTTAGTTTAGTTTATAGTTAATAGTTTAGAGTTTTAGCTTAGAGTCTTAGCTTATAGTTTTAGTTAGAGTTGAAGTTTAGTTTAGTAATAGTTAGGAGTTTAGAGTTTTTAGCTTAGAGTCTTAGCTTAGAGTTTTTGTTAGAGTTCTAGTTTAGTTTAGTAGTATAGTTAAGAATTTGGAGTTTTACCTTAGAGACTTAGCGTAGAGTTTTAGTTTAGTTTAGTTTTAGTTAAGAGTTAGAGCTTAAGGCTTATCATGAGCGCTCATGATAAGCCAACCTAATCTAACCTAACTTAAAAGTGGAGAAACCTAACCTCTAACCTAACCTAACCTAATCTAACCTATGGTTTTGGTATTTATATGCAATATTGTGTAATTTTTTGGTTATGCTAGTTTGGATTAAAATTCAACTCTAACTAAAACTCTAATCTAAGATTCTAGGCTAAACCTCTAAGCTATAACTCTTAAGTAAAACTAAAATAAACAATAACTCTAACTAAAACTCTAAGCTAACACTCTAAGCTAAAACTATAAACTCTTAACTATAACTAAACTAAACGAAACTTCAATCCTAACTAAAACTCTAATCTAAGACTTTAAGGTAAAACTCAAAACTCTTAACTAAAAGTAAACTAAACTAAAACTCTAACAAAAACTCTAAGCTAAAACTATAAACTCTTAACTAAAACTAAGCTAAACTAGAACTCTAACAAAAACTCTAAGCTAAGACTCTAAGAAAAAATTCTAAACTCTTAACTAAAACTAAACTAGAAATCTAAGCTATAACTATAAGATATAACTCTAAGTTAAAACACAAGAATCTTAACTAAAACTAAACTAAACTACAACTTTAAAAAAAACTCTAAGCTAGGACTCTAAGCTAAAAATTTCTAAACTCTTAACTAAAATAAAACTAAACTAAAACTTCAACAAAAACTCTAAGCTAAGATTCTATGATAAAACTCTCAAACTCTTAAGTAAACTAAACTAGAACTCTAACAAAAACTCTAAACTACGACTCTAAGCTAAAAACTCTAAATTCTTAACTATAACTAAACTAAACTTCAACTCTAACTATAAATCTAAGCTAATACTCTAAGCTAAAACTCTAAACTCTTAACTAAAACTAAACTAAACTGTAAATTAAAAAAAAACTCTAATCAAAGGACTCTAAGACAAAAACTCTAAACTCTGAAACAAAACTATAATAAACTAGAATTCTTACAAAAACTCTAAGCTAATATTCTAAGCTCAAATACTAAACTCTTGACTAAAACTAAAATAAACTAAAACTCTAACTAAAACTATAAGATACTAATCTAAGGTGAAACACTAAACTCTTAAATAAAAGTAAACTAAACTAGAACTCTAAGTGAAACTCAAAGTTAAAACATCAAATTCTTAACTAAAATTAAACTAAACTAGAACTCTAACAAAAACTCTAAGCTAAGACTCTAAGCTAAAATTCTAAACTCTTAAATAAAACTAAACTAAACTAGAACTCTAACTAAAACTCTAAGCTATAACTCTAAGGTAAAACACCAGACTCTTAACTAAAACTAAACTAAACTAGAACTCTAACAAAAACTCTAAGCTAGGACTCTAAGCTAAAAACTCTAAACTATTAAATAAAACTAAAATAAAATAAAACTTCAACAAAAACTATAATATATTATTCTATTATAAATCTATAAACTATTAATTAAAATAAACTAGAAATATAACAAAGACTAAAAAAAACTAATATAAGCACATAAATAAAAGATTTTAAATATAAATAATATAAACTTCAACTCTAACTAAATCTCTAAGATATGACTCTAAGATACAATTATAAACAAAAAAAAAAATCTAAAACACAATATAGAACCAACTTAAACTCTCAGCAAGTACACTCGTTTAAAAAACTGAACCATTGGATTGAGGAAATCTAAAATAGTACAATAACTGAAACTCCCATTATAAGCACCCAATACTCAAAATTAGTACCAATAAAAGAGAACTCTAACAAAAATTAGCATCTAGAACACTCCTGTAAAACTAGTGGCAATTAGGTAATGCTAAGATAAGCTAGAACTAGTAAAAAAACTTAAGGCAACAAATCGAATAAAAACTCAAGACTCTTAACTAAATATTAGACAGGCCACTAATTTAATCCAGACACGAAGCTATGACTCCTAGCAAAAAATCTCAAATCATAAAAGTAACAAAACTAAACCTTAACTCTAACTAAAACTATAAGTTAATACTATGAGGTAAAACCCTAAACTCAACTAGAAATAAACTAAAATAGAAATCTAAATAAAACTAAGCTAAGACTATAAGCTAAAAACTCTAAATTATTAGCTAACTAAACTAAACTAGAAATCTAACTAAAACTCTAAGTCTAAGCTAAAACTCTAAACTAAAACTAAACTAAACTAGAACTTCAACAAAAACTCTAAGCTAAGACTCTAAGTTAAAAATGCTAATGTCTTAACTAAAACTAAACTAAACTAGAACTCTAACAAAAACTCTAAGCTGAGACTCTAAGCTAAAATTCTATACTCTTAATTAAAACTAATCTTAACTAAAACTCTAAAATAAGTCTCTAAGGTAAAATTTCAAACTATTAACTATAACTAAACATTAATAGTACTAAAACAAAAACTCTAAGCTAAGACTCTAAGATAAAACTATCAACTCTTAACAAAAACTAAACTAAATTATAACTCCAATCAAAACTCCAAGTCTAAAATAAAACTATGAAGTAAACAGTAACAGCAACAAAAAAATCTAAACAAAGACTATAAGTTAAAAAACTCTAACCTCTTAACTAAAGCTAAACTAAACCAGAACTCTAAAAAAACCCTAAGATAAGACTCTATGGTAAAACTCTAAACTCTTAACTAAAATTAAACTAAACTAAAACTCTAAGCTAAGAATCTAAGCTAAAAACTCTAAACTCATAACTATAACTAAACTAAACTATAACTCTAACAAAAAATCTAAGATAAGACTATATTCTAAAAAACTCTAATCTATTAACTAAAAGTAAACTAAACTAAAACTCTAAGCTAAGACTCTAAGCTAAAAATGTAAACTCTTAACGATTACTAAACTAAACTTCAACTTTAACAAAAACTCTAAGCTAAGACTCTAAGCTAAAACTCTAAACTCTTAACTATTAATAAAATAAACTAAAAATTTAACAAAAACTTTAAGATAAGAATATAAGCTAAAACTATAAACTCTGAAATATTACTAAAATAAAATAGAACTTCTAAAAAAAATATTATAATCATAAAATCTAAAAACTCTCTAATATTGAATAAAGTTATAATCAACTATATCTCTAAGTTAAACTATAATATAGAAATCGAGGATAAAATTATAAACTAATATCTTAAACTAAACTAGACTGGAAATCTAACTAAATTTATAAGATATTAATCAAAGGTAAAAAATCAAACTCTTAACTAAAACTAAACTAAACTAGAACTCTAACAAAGACTCTAATCTAAAAACTCCCAACTCTTAACTAAAACTAAACTAAACTAAAACTCTAAGCTAAGTCTCTGAGGTAAAACTCCAAACTCTTAACTATATTTAAACTAAACTAGAACTCTAACAAAAACTCTAAGCTAAGACTCTAAGCTAAAACTCTAAACTCCTAACTATTACTAAACTAAACTTGAACTCTAACAAAAACTATAAGCTAAGACTCTAAGCTAAAACTCTAAACTATTAACTAAAACTAAACTAAACTAAAACTTCAACAAAAACTATAAGCTAAGACTCTAAGCTAAAACTCTAAATTATTAACTAAAACTAAACTAAACTAGAACTCTAACTAAAACTCTAAGCTAAGACTCTAGGGTAAAACACTAAACTCTTAACTAAAAGTAAACTAAACTAGAACTCTAACTGAAACTCAAAGGTAAAACATAAAAATCTTAACTAAAAATAAACTAAACTATAAATCTAAAAAAAAATATAAGATAAGACTCTAAGCTAAAAATATAAACACTTAACTAAAACTAAACTAAACTAGAACTCTAACTAAATCTCTATGTTAAGACTATAAGTTAAAACTCTAACCTATTAGCTAGAAGTAAACTAAACTAGAACTCTAACTGAAACTCAAAGGTGAAACATCAAATTCTTAACAATAGTTAAACTAAACTGGAACTGTAACAAAAACTCTAAGCTAAGACTATAAGGTAAAACTATAAACTATTAAGTAAAACTAAGCTAAATTATAACTCTAAAAAAAACTGTGAGCTAAGACTCATCTAAAACTCGAAACTCCTAACTAAATGTTAACCAACCCATAACTTTAAGTACAACTCTAAGCTATGAATCTAAGCTAAAAATCTAAATTCTTAACTGCAACTAAACTAAACTTTAACTCTAACTAAAACTCTAAGCTAAGACTCTATGGTAAAACTCTAAACTCTTAACTAAAACTAAATTAAATTAGAACTACAAATACAACTAAGCTAAGACTCTAAGCTAAAAACTATAAACTCTTACCTAAAATTAAACTAAACTAGAACTCTAATTAAAACTCTTAGTCTAAGCTAAAACTCTAACCTAAAACTAAACTAAAAAAGAACTTCAACAAAAACTGTAAACTAAGACTCTAAGCTAAAAACACTAAACTCTTAACTAAAAGTAAACTAAACTAGAACTCTAACAAAAACTCTAAGCTGAGACTCTAAGCTAAAATTCTATACTCTTAAGTAAAACTAAACTTAAATAAAAATCTAAGATAATTATCTAATTTAAAACTTAAAACTATTAACTATAACTGAACATTAATAGTACTCAAAAAAAAACTCTAAGCTAATACTCTAATATAAAACTCTTAACAAAAACTAAACTAAATTATAACTACAATCAAAACTACAATTATAAGATAAAACTCTAGACTAAGCAAGAACAGACACAAGAAACTTTAAACTAAGAATCTATTCTAAAAAACTCGAAACTCTTACCTAAAACTAAACTAAACTAGAACTCTAAAAAAAACCCTAAGATAAGACTCTATGGTAAAACTCTAAACTCTTAACTAAAATTAAACTAAACTAAAACTCTAAGCTAAGAATCTAAGCTAAAAAACTCTAAACTCTTAACTATAACTAAACTAAACTAGAACTCTAACAAAAACTCTAAGCTAAGACTCTATGCTAAAAAACTAAGCTCTGAACTAAAACTAAACTAGAACTCTAAGCTAAGAATCTAAACTAAAACTATAAACTCTTAACTATAGATAGACTAAACTTCAACTATAAAGAAAATTATAAGCTAAGACTCTAAGCTAAACTATAGACTTGTAACTATTACCAAACTGAACTAGAACTTCGACAAAACTTATTATAATAATCTTAGCTATAAACTCTCAACTAGAGAATAAAACTATACTCAAATAGAACTCTAAATTAAACTCTATGCTAAGAATCTAAGACAAAATTATATACTCATAACTAAAAATAAACTAGACTGGAAATCTTACTAAATGTATTAGATATTACTCTAAGGTAAAACACCAAACTCTTAACTAAAACTAAACTAAACTAGAACTCTAACAAAAACTCTAAGCTAAAACTCTAAGCTAAAAACTCCAAACTCTTAACTAAAACTAAACTAAACTAAAAATCTAATCTAAACTAAACTAAAACTCCTAACAATTACTAAACTAAACTTCAACTCTAACAAAAACTATAAGCTAAGACTCTAAGCTAAAACTCTAAACTATTAACTAAAACTAAACTAAACTAGAAATTCAACAAAATCTATAATCAAATACTATAATCTAAAAACTAAAAAATATTAACTAAAAAAAAAATAAAATAGAAATATAAAAAAAACTCTAAGCTAATACTCTAAGCTAAAAACTCTTAACTAAAACTAAACTAGAACTCTAACTGAAACTCTAAACGAAGACTCTAAGGTAAAACACCAAACTATTAACTAAAAATAAACTAAACGAGAACTATAACAAAACTTTAATCTAAGACTCCAATATAAAAAACTCTAAACTCTAAACTAAAACTAAACTAAACTAAAAATATATGTAATGTCTGTAAGTTATAAATTCATGGTCTTATATGTGTGTAAACTAAACTATAATTAAAAATTAAAATAAACTATAACTTTAAAAAAAAATATAAACTAAGATTAAAAGATAAAATTATAGGCTATTAACTAAAACTAAACTAAACTAGAACTATAGCTAAAAATCTAATATAAGACTCAAATCTAAAAAAACTCTAAACACTAAACTAAAAGTAAACTAGAATCTAGAAATATAATAAAATAAAATTTAAAACATAAAAAAAATAAATAAAATTAAAATAAACTACAAATAGAAAAAAATATATAATCTAAGAATATACTATAAAAATATAAACTATTAACTAAAACTAAACTAAACTAGAACTTCAACAAAAACTCTAAACTAAAAAACTCTAAATTATTAACTAAATCTTAGCAAAACTATAACTTTAAGTAAAACTCTAAGCTAAGACTCTAAGCTAAAACTCTAAATTCTGAACTGTAACTAAAACTAAACTAAACTAGAACTCTAACTAAAAGTCTAAGCTAAGACTATATGGTAAAATATAAACTCTTAAATAAAACTAAACCAAACTATAACTATAAATTAAACTCAAATTTAAAAAATCAAACTATTAAATGAAACTAAAGTAAACTAGAACTATAACAAAAAAAACCTCTAAAATATTAGATAAAACTGAACTAAAATTCAACTCTAACAAAATCTCTAAGATAAGAAACTAATATAAAATTATAAACTAAAACTAAAATATACTTGAACTTCAACATAAAATCTAAGCTATGATTCTAAGGTACAAACACTGAACTCTCAAATAAGACTAAAACAAAGTAGAATTCTAGCAAAAACTCTAAGCTGACACTCTAAGCTAAAACTTTAAATTCTTAAGTAAAACTAAACTAAACTAGAACTCAAAGCTAAGACTCTAAGGTAAAACACCAAACTCATAACTAAAACTAAACTCAGCTAGAACTCTAGCTTAAACTCAAAGGTAAAACATCAAACTCTTAACTAAAATTAAACTAGACTAGAACTCTGACAAAAAACTCTAAGCTAAGACTCTAAGCTAAAACTTGAAACTCTTAACTAAAACTTAACCAAACTAAAACTTTCAGTAAAACTCTAAGCTATGACTCTAAGCTAAAAATCTAAATTCTTAACTGTAACTAAACTAACCTTTAACTATAACTAAAACTATAAGCTAAGACTCTAAGGTAAATCTCTAAACTCTTAACTAAAACTAAACTAAACTAGAACTCTAACAAAAACTCTGAGCTAAGACTCTAAGCTAAAACTCGAAACTCTTAACTAAAACTTAACCAAACTATAACTTTCAGTAAAATTATAAGCTATGACTCTGAGCTAAAAACTCTAAACTCTTAACTGTAACTAAAACTAAACTAAACTAGAACTCTGAATAAAACTCTAAGATACTACTCTAAGATAAAAACAATAGAATAACAAATAAAACTAAACTAAAATATAAATATAACAACAACAAACATATAAGACTCGATGCTAAAAAAAAACTCCAAACACTTAACTAAAACTAAACCAAAATAAAACTTTAGTCGAAGTATATAAGCTAAAAAATACAAGCTAAATAATAAAACTAATATCTACAAGAGATCTAGAAGTAAAAATGTTTTAATCAATAAAATTCATAACTAAACTTCAAATAAACTACAACTCTAACAAAAACTCTAAGCTAAGACTCTAAGCTAAAACTCTAAACTCTTAACTAAAACTTGACCAAACTACAACTTTAAGTAACATTATAGGCTATGACTCTAAGCTAAAACTCTAAATTCTGAACTGTAACTAAACTAAACTAAACTATAACTCTTAATAAAAATTTAAGCTAAGACTATAAGATAAAAACTCTAAACTATTAAAAAAAACCGAACGATAATAGAACACTAGCAAAACTATAAGCTAAGAGTCTAATATAAAAAAAAACCTCTACAATATTCACTAGAAGTAAAACCAAACTCAAGTTCTAGGCTTAGACTCTAAGAGGAAGCTAACAAAACAGGACGCTAACTAAGTTGTGGGTGACAGGAAGGGGGACTTCAATTTATAAAATTGGTGTAGAATTGTTACTAAGAAAAGAACTTGTTCTGAAATGGCTTTTGAAAAGTATTGCTTGGTGTTGGGCATTCAAAAAGCTGTAAAGTATTGTTGTTTATGAAAATGATGGGAACTTAAACTTTTAAAATGGGCTTAGGATGGACTCTAAGAACAAAAATTGGTCTGAAATGCCCTTTAAAAGTGTTGATTTATGCTTGAGCATAAAAAAAGATGTAAAGTAAAGTTGTGTATGAAAAGAATGGGTACTTCAATTTGTAAAATGGGTTTAGGAGGGATATTAAGAAAAGAACTTGTTCTGAAATGGCTTTGAAAAGTATTGCTTGGTGTTGGAGCATTCAAAAATCAGTATAGTGAAGTTGTGGGTGAAAGGAATGGGTACTTCAACTTGTAAAATGGGTTTATCATGGACATTAAGAAAATACCTTGTTCTGAAAAGATATAATAAAGCCATAAAAAGTATTAAAAATGGGAGGTCAGGGGTCTTTGGGGCGCCGGGGGTCCTTTGGGGGTCTGGGGGGCCCTTTAGGGCCGGATGGCCCTTTGGGAGCCCTGTGGACCTTTGGGGACGGGGGGAGGGCCTTTGGGGGTCCGGGGAGGGCCTGTGGGGGTCTGGGGAGGGCCTTATGGGGTCTGGGGGCACTTGAGGGCCGATTGGTCCTTTGGGAGCCCGGTGGACCTTTGGGGACCGGGTGAGGGCCTTTGGGGGTCCGAGGGGTTCTTTGGGAGCCCGGTGGGCTTTTGGGGGCCCGGGGAGGGCCTTTGGGGGTCTGGGGATGGCCTTTGGGGGTCTGGGGGCCCTTTGGGAGCTTGGGGGACCTTTGAGTATCGGGGGCATCCTTCGGGGTTGGGGTAGGGGGATTGGAACCCTTTGGGGTTGGGGTAGGGGGATCGGAACCCTTTGGGGTTGGGGTAGGGGACCTCACGGCGCTGTTAAAATATAACTTGTGTATTACAACGACCACAGAGTTTCACCCTCAAATTCTCTTCTATAATGCTCTTTTAAATCTTCTTTTAAAATGTCTATATCTGTTTTGCCGAAACAATTCCATAAAATGACTGAAACGATTTCGTCCAAATAATCCCTAAACGTATTTTTAGGGTGATCAGTTTGTTTGACACCCTTGCGCTGATACATTTCAAATTATTAAGAAACCTGATTCCCGCGCTAAAACAATTCATCGCTAAGATCTAAACATTCGCTTGGAGACAGTTCTCTTTAGAAACAACAAATTAATTCCCTTTCGTGCCAAATCAATTCTCTTTAGAAACAACAAACTAATTCCCCTTTCATGTCAATCAATCAATCATGACATCATCTGTCATGTGTGATCTAAACTTTGCCTCGGAAACATTCTCTTTGGAAATACATCAAAGACATTAATTAACTTGACGTCATCTGTAAGACATTAATTAACCTTGCCCGGAAACAATTTGATTAATGACTCAATAATCCATGAAAGTGAGAAAGTTCCTGTTTTTCCATTCTCACTGACAAAAACCATAAACCAGACATAAATGTGAGAAAGTTCCTGTTTTTTCATTCTCACTGACAAAAACCATAAAAACATCCATGAATGTGACAAAATTCATGTTTTTCAAGTGACAAAAATATTGTTTTTTCATTCTCACTGACAAAAACCATAAATCATCCATAACCATCCATGAAAAACATCAAATAAATCGACCAACACACATAACCATCCAAGAAAACAGACATAACTGTGACAAAGTTCCTGTCTTTTCATTCTCACTGACAAAAACCATAAACCACATGGTTCTATGCCCATATTTGGTGTGGGCGTGGGACCTCCTGAGGCATCTCTACTTTTAGAATGGGTATTCAAATATTTATTACGGGTTCAAAATGTCGTACAGCGCTCAAACAAAGAAATATCCATTCAATATTTACGACTGTGTTACGCAAAGCGAAGGTATTTTCAAATTCAAGCTAAGTTGAAATTTTCGCTTTATTTCTGATCTAATGGAGCAAATGGGATTCCAAATTTTACTGACATAGAGTAATCAAATTTACAAAAAATAAGGCCTCTTTACAATCTCCCCCTTAGAATATTAGTATAATATTTGTTTTAAAAGAAATAAAGGAAAAGAAATACAAATTTACTAAGATCCATTGTAACTCAATTTCTCTTTATCCTACTTCTAATTGGATCCCCTGATACCTTTGGTCTTGATAGCCTATACATAAATTTCTTATATTTTCTGAATATCAGTCCTACTGAACGATATCGTGTTATATATATAAAGAGCGTAAAAATATTAAAAGTCGATGCTCAAGATGTTGTTACATCTGGCCAATTGTTGAACTAAACTTCATCATGGCCAATTGTTGAACTAAACCTATTCTGAAAGCAAATAAAAGATAAATATTCAATATTTACCTTTTGCAAAGGTAAACTTATGCGAAGTTCTCAGCCAGACTCCTTATGAGTTTATTCGGATATTTTTAGCGTACGGTTTTTTTCTGTCGTACCTTGGCATCCGAAATCAAACCCCTGCTGCTGTGTTCTTAAGAACTGATAAATCGACTCTTCGATTACTTTAAGTTGAAAATTGAGTATAATTTTAATAAAGAGAAGATATATTAATTGACCTTTAGGAACAACTTCATTCTATTTTTTTATTTATGCTTGTTCAACCTTATTCGCAATGTTTGGGGATTGGCCTTTCATAGTGAAGGTTTAAGGCACATCTTTTAAAATTCGAAGAGCCAGAGGCTTAGTTGTTTTAGTCCTTTATGACGAATTACGAAAAGTTATAGAGTACTAGCAAAGTTAGAAAAATACTCAATGACAAATTGGTACTTATATAAGTTTTTCAAACTATTCTTCAAGACTTTCAGGTTTTGTTTATCCTTTTATAATTCAAGCGGGGGGTCAACAAGTAAAATTACGGTTTAGTCATAACTCTCGTCCTTTATTGACAGTTATGACTCTACTTAAGCCAGGATATTAAAGACTTTTTTTTTCTAAATTTTAAGTGAATAAGTAGAACCCCCTTATTACATACTACGAGAACACAACTACTGCCATCTATAATTGAGTCTAACCGTACCTAACCGCATAGACAATGTTATTGATCTGCTAACAGGACAGGATCACGTGTCTCTTTCTAGGTCAATCAGGGGATGTTTCTAAGTGTATTGACTCTGAGACGTAGTGACGTCAGATTTTTGATCCACTAACAGGTCAATGACACCTTTTTCAAGGTCAATCAGGGAGTTGTAAATACTGAGTGAAGTGACATCATCAGACTTTCTGAGAATTTCAACATTGAATTTATGTAACTGTTATATCATAATTCCACCTTGACAGGATGTTATCGAAATCAACCTACGTAATAACTGTTTGTTATGATTCCATCCATTTATCTGATTATCGATGATTCTTGAAGCAGAACTTTCATAGGGGATGAAACAAAGCTAGATATTGTTCATGTTTTTAATTGATTGTATGAAAGGGAATAATTTTCAAGGGCTTTGATAGCCTTGATGGAGCATTCTCCTTCAAAACTAGCTACAATAGCTCCCTCTTCATTAAATTCAAGCTCAGGTTATACCTGTCCCCCAAATACAAACTCCACTATGTGATGTTTATAGTCATTAAAAATCGTAAAATACGCTCTTTTTCACCAGGTAAACCCCTCCCCCCGTTAAGGATTTTAATTCTTTCATGGGAAATAATTCTCTTTTTCGATAAATTCATGCTTTCTATATTTATAGCTAAAAGTGACAGGCAAATTCCATCAACTCTTATGCATGCTAACTCCCTTTAAGCCATGAACCTATCTTTTATCAGGTCCATGAACATGTATATAGGGGAACTTATCGCATCCTGTCAAATGCAAATCCTGTGCTAATCCATCACACAGGCAGCTCGCGTGTATTGTCTGATTTACCAAGCAACTGATTACACAAAAAGACGCTTTTTTCAGTTTAATTAACGGCGTATGTTTCTACAGCAAATCTTATGAATTGCTAGGGGGGGGGCTGGTGACAGTTATGATAAATATTTTAATCTGGAAAATGTAATGGCTTCCATTTTGACTTCTCAGTGGTTATATAGAGGGAGGGGGCTGTGCCTGAGTTTCAGGGTTCGCTTCTATCAGCTTCGTTTTAAGGTGAAAACAAACTGTTTCGTCGCGTAAAAAGTAAGGGGATGGATTCATTATGCAGACGCGTACACCCTTTGACAAGAAAACTAGTGTGGCCATTCCGACACGCAACACTGAAGTTTAGTGTCTGGTTAGCTTTTATTAATACTAAATCTATGGCTGGCTATTTTGAGGTCTAGATTTTGAAATCATTGGCTTGGATTTGATGCACCTTTTTTCTGTAAAGAATATTGAAAATTTTTTAAAATTTATTTTCGAACTGGTAAAAATAGGATTTTTATCGTTTTCGGATTTATTTCTCGCAAGTTGTGTATTTAATTTTATCTCGAAATGGTAAAAATAGGAGCTACTGACTGTCGTAAATTTTGCATTTTGCTTTGCTGAAAAGGATGGAAGGGCTTCTTTGAGACAATGGTAAATGCTTTCTAGACAAAATTATGACTTACAATAAATCCAGTAGAAAAGGCTGGGGTACTAGTGTTTCTTCTGTAGCAGGGAGTCATTATTTTATACTAATTTTTTCTTCCTTTTTAAGGACAATTAGCTTAGAGTTTAGCCTAGAGTCTTAGCTTAGAATTTTAGCTAGAGTTGAAGTTTAGTTTAGTTATAGTTAAGAGTTTAGAGTCTTAGCTTAGAGTCTTAGCTTAGAGTTTTAGTTGGAGTTATAGTGTAGTTTAGTTTTAGTTAAGAGTTTTTAGCTTAGAGTTTTAGCCTAGAGTCTTAGCATAGAGTTTTAATTAGAGTTCAAGTTTAGTTTAGTTTATTTAATAGTTTTAGTTTAGAATTTTAGGTTATAGTTTTAGCCTAGAGTCTTAGATTAGAGTTTTAGTTAGAGTTGAAGTTTAGTTTAGTTATAGTTAAGATTTTAGAGTTTTAGCTTAGAGTCTTAGGATAGAGTTTTAGTTAGAGTTCTAGTTTAGATTAGTTTTAGTTAAGAGTTTTAGGTTAGAGTTTTAGCCTAGAGCCTTAGCTTAAAGTTTTAGTTAGAGTTGAAGTTTAGTTTAGTTATAGTTAAGAGATTAGAGTTTTAGCTTAGAGTCTTAGCTTAGAGTTTTAGTTACAGTTCTAGTTTAGTTTAGTTTTAGTTAAGAGTTTTAGCTTAGAGTTTTAGCCTAGTGTCTTAGCTTAGAGTTTTAGTTAGAGTTGAAGTTTAGTTTAGTTATAGTTAAAGTAAATCATTTCTGACACCACACTGGCTAATCATAATAAAACGAAACAATAGTAAAAAAAGAGAAAAACGAAGATTATACAAACCTGTAAAAAATATGGACTAAAATGTATATTTTTCGATCAAGACTTCCGCTTGACCGTCCTCAGTGCAAGATAATAACATTAAAATTACTAATAAAAAATCCAAGGATACTATAAAAAAATTTCAAACCTTAAAACAAAGCACAATTAAAATTTGAAGACCCTCTCCATGTAACGGTGAAAGGGTAACTGAATGAAAAAAAAACAGTACTGAATGGTAGAATTTTTCATAAAAATTTGTTCAAAGGCTCATATAATCCCAGAATTAAATTTTCTGAAGGATATTTTGTTTTGCAATGGATATCCCATCAAGTTACTGGAATCCATAATAGAAAAAAGACAAAAAAAACAGAAAAAGATTCATCGTCTCCACAACCTCCAACGGATATCACCCCTTTAGTGGGTGATAAGAAAGTTTTTACTGTTTTGCCCTATTTTCCATAATTAGGGGACAAATTGCAAAGAATTTTTAAAAAACATAACTTAAATGTCACCTTCAAAAATTCTAGTAAAATCGAGGACTATTTTAACAGCGAGAAAGATAAAACGAGCCCTATTTTGAGCAGTAGTGTGTATAGGGTTCCATGTTCTTGCGGCTTTTTTTATGTTGGAAGAACCCATCAGCAATGGGGGGGAGAGATTGTTGGAACACAGGTTCTCAATCGACAAAGCTATGGAGCTAGGCCAACGGCCTGAGACTTTTGATTTTGCCTTGGCTCAGCATGTTTATGACAACCCGCACCATTTCGTTTTAATCGATAACACATCCATTATGGCCCCTGTTAAAGGTCTCATCCAAGTTTCCAGGGAGGCAGTTGAGATAAAAAAGTATATTCACCAAAAAATTGCTCTCAATAGAGACACGGGAGAAACCTATTTACGCCCCATTTATAATGAACTAATTAATTCTGATCGTTTTTACTTAAATATTAAAAATATTCACATTTTGCAACCTAGCCTAATCTGTGATGATGTTTTACCTGGAAAGCGTTTAGCTCTTTAAAATGCTCAGTATAAATTAAAAAATTGAATTCCCATTCAGTACTGTATTTTTTCATTCAGTTACCATTTCACCGTTACATGGAAAGGGTCTTCAAATTTTAGTTGTGCTTTGTTTTAAGGTTTGAAATTTTTTTATAGTACCCTTGGATTTTTATTAGTAATTTTAATGTTATTATTTTGCACTGAGGACGGTCAAGTGGAGGTCTTAACCAAAATATTTGTATTTTAGTCCATATTTTTCACTGGCTGGTAAAATCCTCGTTTTTCTCTTTTTACTATTGTTTCGTTTTGTTATAGTTAAAAGATTAGAGTTTTAGCTTAGAGTGTTAGCTTAGAATTTTATTTAGAGTTTTAGTTTAGTTAAGTTTTAGTTAATAGTTTTAGCTTAGGGTTTTAGCCTAGAGTCTTAGCTTAGATTTTAGTTAGAATTAAAATTTAGTTTAGTTATAGTTAAGAGTTTAGAGTTTTAGCTTAGAGTCTTAGCTGAGAGCTTTAATTAGAGTTCTAGTTTAGTTTAGTTTTAGTTAGGAGTTTTAGCTTAGAAATTTAGCGTAGAGTCTTAGCTTATACTTTTAGTTAGAGTTGAAGTTTAGTTTAGTTATAGTTAGGAGTTTGGAGTTTTAGCTTAGAGTCTTAGCTTAAAGCTTTAGTTAGAGTTCTAGTTTAGTTTAGTTTTAGTTAAAAGTTTCAACTTAGAGTTTTAGCCTTGAGTCTTAGCTTAGAGTTTTAGTTAGAGTTGAAATTTAGTTTAGTTATAGTTAAGAATTTAGAGCTTTAGCTTAGAGTCTTAGCTTAGTGTTTTAGTTCGAGTTCTTGTTTAGTTTAGTTTTAGTTTAGAATTTTTGCCTAGAATCTTAGCTTAGAGTTTTAATTTGAGTTGAAGTTTAGATTAGTTATAGTCAAGAATTTAGAGTCTTAGTTTAGAGTCTTAGCTTATAGTTTTAGTTAGAGTTGTAGTTTGATTTAGTTTTAGTTAGGAGTTTTAGCTTATAATTTTAGCCTATAGTCTTAGCTTAGAGTTTTAGTTAGAATTGAAGTTTAGTTTAGCTATAGTTAAGAGTTTAGAGTTTTAGCTTAGAGTCTTAGCTTAGAGTTTTAGTCAGAGTTCTAGTCTAGTTTAGTTTTATTTAAGAGTTTTGATTAGAGTTTTAGCCTATAGTCTTAGCTTAGAGTTTTAGTTAGAGTAAAATTTTAGTTTAGTTATAGTTAAGAGTTTAGAGTTTTAGCTTAGAGTCTTAGCTTACAATTTTAGCTAGAGTTCTAGTTAAATTTAGTTTTACTTAAGAGTTTAAGCTCAGAGTTTTAGCCTAGAGTCTTAGCGTAGAGTTTTAGTTAGAGTTGAAGTTTAGTTTAGTTATAGTTAAGTTATAGTTAAGAGTTTAGAGTTTTAGCTTAGAGTCTTAGCTGAGAGTTTTAGATATAGTTCTAGATTAGTTTAGTTTTAGTTAAGAGTTTTAACATAGAGTTTTAGCCTAGAGTCTTAGCTGAGAGTTGAAGTTTAGATTAGTTAAAGTTAAGAGTTTAGAGCTTTGGCTTAGAATCTTAGCTTATAATTTTAGTTTGAGTTCTAGTTTAGTTTAATTTTAGTGAAGAGTTTTAGCTTAGAATTTTAGCCTAGAGTCTTTTCTTAGAGGTTAAGATTGAATTTTGTTTTAGTTATAGTTAAGAGTTTAGAGTTTTAGCTTAGAGCCTTAGCATAGAATTTTAGTTAGAGTTCTAGTTTATTTTAGTTAAGAGTTTTAGCGTAGAGTTTTAGCCTAGGGTCATAGTTTAGAGTTTTAGTTAGAGTTAAAGTTTAGTTTTGTTATAGTTAAGAGTTTAGAGTTTTAGGTTAGAGTCTTAGTTTAGTGTTTTAGTTAGAGTTCTAGTTTAGTTTAGTTTTAGTTAAGAGTTTTAGCTTAAAGTTTTAGCCTAGAGTCTTAGCTTAGAGTTTTAGTTAGAGTTGAAGTTTAGTTTAGTTATAGTTAACGAGTTTAGAGTTTAGAGTTTTAGCTTAGAGTCATAGATTAGAGTTTTAGCTAGAGTTCCATTTTAGTTTAGTTTCAGTTAAGAGTTTTAACTTAGAATTTTAGCCTAGAGTCTTAGCTTAGAATTTAGTTAGAGTTGAAGTTTAGTTTAGTTTTAGTTAAGAGTTTAGAGCTTTAGCTTAGATCTTAGCTTAGAGTTTTAGTTAGAGTTCTAGTTTAGTTTAGTTTTAGTTAAGAGTTTTAGCTTAGAGTGTTAGCTTAGAGTCTTAGCTTAGAGTTTAAGTTAGAGGTCTAGTTTAGTTTAGTTTTAGTTAAGAGTTTTAGCTTAAAGTTTTAGACTAGAGTCTTAGCTTAGAGTTTTAGTTAGATTTGACGTTTAGTTTAGTTATAGTTAAGAGTTTAGAGCTTTATCTTAGATCTTAGCTTACAGTTTTAGTTAGAGTTCTAGTGTAGTTTAGTTTTAGTTAAGAGTTTTAGCTTAGAGTTTTAGCCTAGAGTCTTAGATTAGAGTTTTAGTTAGAGTTGAAGTTTAGTTTAGTTATAGTTAAGAGTTTAGAGTTTTAGCTTAGAGTTCTAGTTTAGTTTAGTTTTAGTTAAGATTTTTAGCTTATATTTTTAGCCTAGAGTCTTAGCTTAGAGTTTTAGTTTGAGTTGAAGTTTAGTTTAGATATAGTTAAGAGTTTAGAGCTTTAAATTAGAGTTTTAACTTATAGTTTTAGTTAGAGTTCTAGTTTAGTTTTAGGGAAGAGTTTTAGCTTAGAATTATAGCCCAGAGTCTTTTCTTAGAGACTAAGATTGAAGTTTAGTTTAGTTATAGTTAAGAGTTTATAGTTTTAGCTTAGAGCCTTAGCTTAGAGCTTTAGTTAGAGTTCTAGTTTAGTTTAGTTAAGAGTTTTAGCGTAGATTTTTAGCCTAGAGTCATAGCTTAGAGTTTTAGTTAGAGTTGAAGTTTAGTTTAGCTATAGTTAAGCGTTTAGAGTTTTAGGTTAGAGTCTTAGTTTAGTGTTTTAGTTAGAGTTTTATTTTAATTTAGTTTTAGTTAGGAGTTTTAGCTTAATTTTTAGCCTACAGTCTCAGCTTAGAGTTTTTAGCTAGAGTTGAAGTTTAGTCTTAGTTAAGAGTTTGGAGTTTTAGCTTAGAGTCTTAACTTAGAGTTTTAAGTTAGTTGAGGACGGTCAAGCGGAGGTCTTAACCCAAATATTTGTATTTTAGTCCATATTTTTCACTGGTTTGTATAATCCTCGTTTTCTCTTTTTTACTATTGTTTCGTTTTGTTATAGTTAAGAGATTAGAGTTTTAGCTTAGAGTGTTAGCTTAGAGTTTTATTTAGAGTTTCAGTTTAGTTTAGTTTTGGATAATTGTTTTAGCTTAGAGTTTTAGCCTAGAGTCTTAGCTTAGATTTTAGTTAGAGTTAAAATTTAGTATAGTTATAGTTAAGAGTTTAGAGTTTTAGCTTAGAGTCTTAGCTGAGAGTTTTAATTAGAGTTTTAGTTTAGTTTAGTTTTAGTTAGGAGTTTTAGGTTAGAGTTTTAGCTTAGAGTCTCAGCTTATACTTTTAGTTAGAGTTTAAGTTTAGTTTAGTTATAGTTAGGAGTTTAGAGTTTTAGCTTAAAGTCTTAGCTTAAAGTTTTAGTTGGAGTTCTAGTTTAGTTTAGTTTTATTTAAGAGTTTTAACTTAGAGTTTTAGCCTGGAGTCTTAGCTTAGAGTTTTAGTTAGAGTTGAAATTTAGTTTAGTTATAGTTAAGAATTTAGAGCTTTAGCTTAGAGTCTTAGTTTAGTGTTTTAGTTCGAGTTCTAGTGTAGTTTAGTTTTAGTTAAGAATTTTAGCCTAGAATCTTAGCTTAGAGTTTTAATTAGAGTTGAAGTTTAGATTAGTTATAGTCAAGAGTTTAGAGTTTTAACTTAGAGTCTTAGCTTATAGTTTTAGTTAGAGTTTTAGTTTAACTTAGTTTTAGTTAGGAGTTTTAGCTTAGAATTTTAGTCTATAGTCTTAGCTTAGAGTTTTAGTTAGAATTGAAGTTTAGTTTAGCTATAGTTAAAAGTTTAGAGTTTTAGCTTAGAGTCTTAGCTTAGAGTTTTAGTTAGAGTTCTAGTCTAGTTTAGTTTTATTTATGAGTATTGAATAGAGTTTTAGCCTAGAGTCTTAGCTTAGAGTTTTAGTTAGAGTTAAATTTTAGTTTAGTTAGAGTTAAGAGTTTAGAGTTTTAGCTCAGAGCCTTAGCTTAGAGTTTTAGTTAGAGTTCTAGTTTAGTTTAGTTTTAGTAAAGAGTTTTAACTTAGGGTCTTAGCCTAGAGTCTTAGCGCAGAGTTTTAGTTAGAGTTGAAGTTTAGTTTAGTTATAGTTAAGCTATAGTTAAGAGTTTAGAGTTTTAGCTTAGAGTCTTAGCTTAGAGTTTTAGTTAGTGTTCTAGTTTAGTTTAGTTTTAGTTATGAGTTTTAACTTAGAGTTTTAGCCTAGAGCCTTAGCTTAGAGTTTTAGTTAGAGTTGAAGTTTAGATTAGTTATAGTTAAGAGTTTAGAGCTTTGACTTAGAGTCTTAGCTTATAATTTTAGTTAGAGTTCTAGTTTAGTTTAATTTTAGTAAAGAGTCTTAGCTTAGAATTTTAGCCTAGAGTCTTTTCTTAGAGCTTAAGATTGAAATTTAGTTTAGTTATAGTTAAGAGTTTAGAGTTTTAGCTTAGAGCCTTAGCTTAGAATTTTAGTTATAGTTCTAGTTTAGTTTAGTTAAGAGTTTTAGCGTAAAATTTTAGCTTAGAGTCATAGTTTAGAGTTTTAGTTAGAGTTGGAGTTTATTTTTGTTATAGTTAAGAGTTTAGAGTTTTAGGTTCTTAGTTTAGTGTTTTAGTTAGAGTTCTAGTTTAGTTTAGTTTTAGTTAAGAGTTTTAGCTTAAAATGTTAGCCTAGAGTCTTAGCTTAGGATTATTATTTAGAGTTGATGTTTAGTTTAGTTACAGTTAAGAGTTTAGAATTTTAGCTAAGAGTCTTAGCTTAGAGTTTTAGCTAGAGTTCTATTTTAGTTTAGTTTTAGTTAAGAGTTTTAACTTAGAATTTTAGCCTAGAGTCTTAGCTTACAATTTTAGTTAGAGTTGATGTTTAGTTTAGTTGTAGTTAAGAGTTTAGAGCTTTAGCTTAGAGTCTTAGCTTAGAGTTTTAGTTAGAGTTCTATTGTAGTTTAGTTTAGTTAAGAGTTTTAGCTTAGAGTTTTAGCCTAGAGTCTTAGCATAGAGTTTAAGTTAGAGCTATAGTTTAGTTTAGTTTTAATTAAGAGTTTTAGTTTAGAGTTTTAGCTTAGAGTTTTAGCCTAGAGTCTTATATTAGAGTTTTAGTTAGAGTTGAAGTTTAATTTAGTTATAGTTGAGAGTTTATAGTTTTAGCTTAGAGTCTTAGCTTAGAGTTTTTGTTAGAGTTCTAGTTTAGTTTAGTTTTAGTTAAGAGTTTTAACTTAAAGTTTTAGCTTAGAGTTTTAGTTAGAGTTGAAGTTTAGATTAGTTATAGTTAAGAGCTTTAAATTAGAGTTTTAGCTTATAGTTTTAGTTAGAGTTCTAGTTTAATTTAGTTTTAGTGAAGAGTTTTAGCTTAAAATTATAGCCCAGAGTCTTTTCTTAGAGACTAAGATTGAAGTTTAGTTTAGTTATAGTTAAGAGTTTAGAGTTTTAGCTTAGAGCCTTAGCTTAGAGTTTTAGTTAGAGTTCTAGTTTAGTTTAGTTAAGAGTTTTAGCGTAGATTTTTAGCCTAGAGTCATAGCTTAGAGTTTTAGTTAGAGTTGAAGTTTAGTTTAGTTATAGATAAGCGTTTAGAGTTTTAGGTTAGAGTCTTAGTTTAGTGTTTTAGTTAGAGTTCTAGTTTAATTTAGTTTTAGTTAAGAGTTTTATCTTAAAGTTTTAGTCTAGAGTCTCAGCTTAGAGTTTTTAGCTAGAGTTGAAGTTTAGTTTTAGTTAAGAGTTTGGAGTTTTAGCTTAGAGTCTTAGCTTAGAGTTTTAGCTAGAGTTCTAGTTTAGTTTAGTTTTAGTTAAGAGTTTTAACTTCGAGTTTTAGCCTAGAGTCTTAGCTTAGAGTTTTAGTTAGAGCTGAAGTTTAGTTTAGTTATAGTTGAGAGTTCAAAGTTTTAGCCTAGAGTTTTAGCTTAGAGTTTTAGTTAGAGTTCTAGTTTAGTTTATTTTTAGTTAAGAGTCTTAGGTTAGATTTTTAGCCTACAGTCTTAGCTTAGAGTTTTAATTAGAGTTGAAGTTTAGTTTAGTTATAGTTAAGAGTTTGGAGTTATAGTTTAGAGTCTTAGCTTAGAGTTTTAGTTAGAGTTCTAGTTAAGTTTAGTTTTACTTAAGAGTTTAAGCTTAGAGTCTTAGCGTAGAGTTTTAGTTAGAATTGAAGTTTAGTCTAGTTATAGTTAAGTTATAGTTAAGAGTTTAGAGTTTTTGCTTAGAGTCTTAGCTTAGAGTTTTAGTTAGAGTTCTAGTTTAGTTTAGTTTTAGTTAAGAGTTTTAACTTAGAGTTTTAGCCTAGAGTCTTAGCTTAGAGTTGAAGTTTAGATTAATTATAGTTAAGAGTTTAGAGCTTTGGCTAAGAGTTTTAGCGTAGATTTTTAGCCTAGAGTCATAGTTTAGAGTTTTAGTTAGAGTTGAAGTTTAGTTTAGTTATAGTTAAGAGTTTAGAGCTTTAGCTTAGAGTCTTAGTTTAGTGTTTTAGTTAGAGTTCTAGTTTAGTTTAGTTTTAGTTAAGAGTTTTAGCTTAAAGTTTTAGCCTAGTCTTAGCTTATAGTTTTTAGTTAGAGTTGACGTTTAGTTTAGTTATAGTTAAGAGTTTAGAGTTTTAGCTTAGAGTCTTAGCTTAGAGTTTTAGCTAGAGTTCTATTTTAGTTTAGTTTTAGTTAAGATTTTTAACTTAGAATTTTAGCCTAGAGTCTTAGCTTAGAATTTTAGTTAGAGTTGAAGTTTAGTTTAGTTATAGTTACGAGTTTAGAGCTTTAGCTTAGATCTTAGCTTAGAGTTTTAGTTAGAGTTCTAGTGTAGTTTAGTTTTAGTTAAGAGTTTTAGCTTAGAGTTTTAGCCTAGAGTCTTAGCATAGAGTTTAAGTTAGAGTTCTAGTTTAGTTTCATTTTATTTAAGAGTTTTAGTTTATAGTTTTAGTTTAGAGTTTTAGCTTAGATTTTTAGCCTAGAGTCTTAGATTTAATTTTAGTTAGAGTTGAAGTTTAGTTTAGTTATAGTTAAGAGTTTAGAGTTTTAGCTTGGAGTCTTAGCTTAGAGTTTTAGTTAGAGTTCAAGTTTAGTTTAGTTTTAGTTAAGAGTTTTAACTTAAAGTTTTAGCCTAGAGTCTTAGCTTAGAGTTTTAGTTAGAGTTGAAGTTTAGATTAGTTATTGTTAAGAGTTTAGAGCTTTAAATTAGAGTCTTAGCTTATAGTTTTAGTTAGAGTTCTAGTTTAATTTTTTTAGGGAAGAGTTTTAGCTTAGAATTATAGCCCAGAGTCTTTTCTTAGAGATTAATATTGAAGTTTAGTTTAGTTATAGTTAAGACTTTAGAATTTTAGCTTAGAGCCTTAGCTTAGAGTTTTAGTTAGAGTTCTAGTTTAGTTTAGTTAAGAGTTTTAGCGCAGATTTTTGGCCTAGAGTTATAGCTTAGAGTTTTAGTTAGAGTTGAAGTTTAGTTTTGTTATAGTTAAGTGTTTAGAGTTTTAGGTTAGAGTTTTAGTTTAGTGTTTTAGTTAGAGTTCTAGTTTAATTTAGTTTTATTTAGGAGTTTTAGCTTAAAATTTTAGCCTAGAGTCTCAACTTAGAGTTTTTAGCTAGAGTTGAAGTTTAAATTAGTTATATTTAAGAGTTTAGAGTTTTAGCTTAGAGTCTTAGCTTAGAGTTTTAGCTAGAGTTCTATTTTAGTTTAGTTTCACTTAAGAGTTTTAACTTAGAATTTTAGCCTAGATTCTTAATTTAGAATTTTAGTTAGAGTTGAAGTTTAGTTTAGTTTTATTTAGTGAAGAGTTTTTGCTTAGAATTATAGCCTAGACTCTTTTCTTAGAGATTAAGATTGAAGTTTAGTTTAGTTATAGTTAAGAGTTTAGAGTTTTAGCTTAGAGTTTTAGTTAGAGTTCTAGTTTAGTTTAGTTAAGAGTTTTAGCCTAAATTTTTAGCCTAGAGCCTTAGCTTAGAGTTTTTAGTTAGAGTTGAAGTTTAGTTTAGTTATAGTTAAGAGTTTAGAGTTTTAGCTTAGAGTCTTAGTTTAGTGTTTTAGTTAGAGTTCTATTTTAGTTTAGTTTTAGTTAAGAGTTTTAAATTAGAGTTTTAGCCTATAGTCTTAGCTTAGAGTTTTAGTTAGAATTGAAGTTTAGTTTAGTTATAGTTAAGAGTTTAGAACTTTAGCTTAGAGTTTTAGTTAGAGTTCTAGTTTAGTTTAGTTTAGTTAAGAATTTTAGCCTAGAGTCCTAGCTTTGAGTTTTAGTTAGAGTTGAAGTTTAGTTTAGTTACAGTTGAGAGTTTAAAGCATATGGTTTTATTTAGAGTTCTTGTTTAGTTTAGTTTTAGTTAAGAATTTTAGCTCAGAATTTTAGCCTATTGTCTTAGCTTAGAGTTTTAGTTAGAGTTGAAGTTTAGTTTAGTTATAGTTAAGAGTTTAGAGTTTTAGTTTAGAGTCTTAGTTTAGAATTTTAGATAGAGTTCCTGTTAAGCTTAGTTTTACTTAAGAGTTTTAGCTTAGAGTTTTAGCAAAGAGTCTTAGCTTAGAGTTTTAGTTAGAGTTGAAGTTTAGTTTAGTTATAGTTACGAGTTTAGAGTTTTTTTAGAGTTTTAGTTAGAGATCTAGTTTAGTTTAGTTTTAGTTACGAGTTTTAGCTTAGAGTTTTAGCCTTGAACCTTAGCTTAGAGTTTTAGTTAGAGTTGAAGTTTAGTTTAGTTATACTTTAGAGATCAGAGTTTTAGCTTAGAGTCTATTTTAGAGCTTTGACTTAGAGTCTTAGCTTATAATTTTAGTTAGAGTTCTAGTTTAGTGTAATTTTAGTAAAGAGTTTTAGCTTAGAATTTTAGCCTAGAGTCTTTTCTTAGAGCTTAAGATTGAAATTTATTTTAGTTATAGTTAAGAGTTTAGAGTTTTAGCTTAGAGCCTTAGCTTAGAATTTTAGTTATAGTTCTAGTTTAGTTTAGTTAAGAGTTTTAGCGTAAATTTTTAGCTTAGAGTCATAGTTTAGAGTTTTAGTTAGAGTTGGAGTTTATTATTGTTATAGTTAAGAGTTTAGAGTTTTAGGTTCTTAGTTTAGTGTTTTAGTTAGAGTTCTAGTTTAGTTTAGTTTCAGTTAAGAGTTTTATCTTAAAGTTTTAGTCTAGAGTCTAAGCTTAGAGTTTTTAGCTAGAGTTGAAGTTTAGTTTTAGTTAAGAGTTTGGAGTTTTAGCTTAGAGTCTTAGCTTAGAGTTTTAGTTAGAGTTCTAGTTTAGTTTAGTTTTAGTTAAGAGTTTTAACTTAGAGCTTTAGCCTAGAGTCTTAGCTTAGAGTTTTAGTTAGAGCTGAAGTTTAGTTTAGTTATAGTTAAGAGTTCAAAGTTTTAGCTTAGAGTCTTAGCTTAGAGTTTTAGTTAGAGTTCTAGTTTAGTTTAGTTTTAGTTAAGAGTTTTAGCTTAGAGTTTTAGCCTACAGTCTTAGCTTAGAGTTTTAGTTAGAGTTGAAGTTTAGATTAGTTATAGTTAAGAGGTTAGAGCTATAGCTTAGAGTCTTAGCTTACAATTTTAGCTAGAGTTTTAGTTAAGTTTAGTTTTACTTAAGAGTTTAAGCTTAGAGTCTTAGCGTAGAGTTTTAGTTAGAATTGAAGTTTAGTCTAGTTATAGTTAAGTTATAGTTAAGAGTTTAGAGTTTTAGCTTAGAGTCTTAGCTTAGAGTTTTAGTTAGAGTTCTAGTTTAGTTTAGTTTTAGTTAAGAGATTTAACTTATAGTCTTAGCTTAGAGTTTTAGTTAGAGTGGAAGTTTAGATTAGTTATAGTTAAGAGCTTTAAATTAGAGTTTTAGCTTATAGTTTTAGTTAGAGTTCTAGTTTAATTTAGTTTTAGTGAAGAGTTTTAGCTTAAAATTATAGCCCAGAGTCTTTTCTTAGAGACTAAGATTGAAGTTTAGTTTAGTTATAGTTAAGAGTTTAGAGTTTTAGCTTAGAGCCTTAGCTTAGAGTTTTAGTTAGAGTTCTAGTTTAGTTTAGTTAAGAGTTTTAGCGTAGATTTTTAGCCTAGAGTCATAGCTTAGAGTTTTAGTTAGAGTTGAAGTTTAGTTTAGTTATAGATAAGCGTTTAGAGTTTTAGGTTAGAGTCTTAGTTTAGTGTTTTAGTTAGAGTTCTAGTTTAATTTAGTTTTAGTTAAGAGTTTTATCTTAAAGTTTTAGTCTAGAGTCTCAGCTTAGAGTTTTTAGCTAGAGTTGAAGTTTAGTTTTAGTTAAGAGTTTGGAGTTTTAGCTTAGAGTCTTAGCTTAGAGTTTTAGCTAGAGTTCTAGTTTAGTTTAGTTTTAGTTAAGAGTTTTAGCTTCGAGTTTTAGCCTAGAGTCTTAGCTTGGAGTTTTAGTTAGAGTTTAAGTGTAGTTTAGTTATAGTTAAGAGTTCAGAGTTTTAGCTTAGAGTCTTAGCTTAGAGTTTTAGTTAGAGTTCTAGTTTAGTTTAGTTTTAGTTAAGAGTTTTAGGTTAGAGTTTTAGCCTACAGTCTTAGCTTAGAGTTTTAGTTAGAGTTGAAGTTTAGTTTAGTTATAGTTAAGAGTTTGGAGTTATAGTTTAGAGTCTTAGCTTAGAGTTTTAGTTAGAGTTCTAGTTAAGTTTAGTTTTACTTAAGAGTTTAAGCTTAGAGTCTTAGCGTAGAGTTTTAGTTAGAATTGAAGTTTAGTCTAGTTATAGTTAAGTTATAGTTAAGAGTTTAGAGTTTTTGCTTAGAGTCATAGCTTAGAGTTTTAGTTAGAGTTCTAGTTTAGTTTAGTTTTAGTTCAGAGTTTTAACTTAGAGTTTTAGCCTAGAGTCTTAGCTTAGAGTTGAAGTTTAGATTAATTATAGTTAAGAGTTTAGAGCTTTGGCTAAGAGTTTTAGCGTAGATTTTTAGCCTAGAGTCATAGTTTAGAGTTTTAGTTAGAGTTGAAGTTTAGTTTAGTTATAGTTAAGAGTTTAGAGCTTTAGCTTAGAGTCTTAGTTTAGTGTTTTAGTTAGAGTTCTAGTTTAGTTTAGTTTTAGTTAAGAGTTTTAGCTTAAAGTTTTAGCCTAGTCTTAGCTTAGAGTTTTTAGTTAGAGTTGACGTTTAGTTTAGTTATAGTTAAGAGTTTAGAGTTTTAGCTTAGAGTCTTAGCTTAGAGTTTTAGCTAGAGTTCTATTTTAGTTTAGTTTTAGTTAAGATTTTTAACTTAGAATTTTAGCCTAGAGTCTTAGCTTAGAATTTTAGTTAGAGTTGAAGTTTAGTTTAGTTATAGTTACGAGTTTAGAGCTTTAGCTTAGATCTTAGCTTAGAGTTTTAGTTAGAGTTCTAGTGTAGTTTAGTTTTAGTTAAGAGTTTTATCTTATAGTTTTAGCCTAGAGTCTTAGCATAGAGTTTAAGTTAGAGTTCTAGTTTAGTTTCATTTTATTTAAGAGTTTTAGTTTAGAGTTTTAGTTTAGAGTTTTAGCTTAGATTTTTAGCCTAGAGTCTTAGATTTAATTTTAGTTAGAGTTGAAGTTTAGTTTAGTTATAGTTAAGAGTTTAGAGTTTTAGCTTAGAGTCTTAGCTTAGAGTTTTAGTTAGAGTTCTAGTTTAGTTTAGTTTTAGTTAAGAGTTTTAGCTTAAAGTTTTAGCCTAGAGTCTTAGCTTAGAGTTTTAGTTAGAGTTGAAGTTTAGATTAGTTATTGTTAAGAGTTTAGAGCTTTAAATTAGAGTCTTAGCTTATAGTTTTAGTTAGAGTTCTAGTTTAATTTTTTTAGGGAAGAGTTTTAGCTTAGAATTATAGCCCAGAGTCTTTTCTTAGAGATTAAGATTGAAGTTTAGTTTAGTTATAGTTAAGACTTTAGAATTTTAGCTTAGAGCCTTAGCTTAGAGTTTTAGTTAGAGTTCTAGTTTAGTTTAGTTAAGAGTTTTAGCGCAGATTTTTGGCCTAGAGTTATAGCTTAGAGTTTTAGTTAGAGTTGAAGTTTAGTTTTGTTATAGTTAAGTGTTTAGAGTTTTAGGTTAGAGTTTTAGTTTAGTGTTTTAGTTAGAGTTCTAGTTTAATTTAGTTTTATTTAGGAGTTTTAGCTTAAAATTTTAGCCTAGAGTCTCAACTTAGAGTTTTTAGCTAGAGTTGAAGTTTAAATTAGTTATATTTAAGAGTTTAGAGTTTTAGCTTAGAGTCTTAGCTTAGAGTTTTAGCTAGAGTTCTATTTTAGTTTAGTTTCACTTAAGAGTTTTAACTTAGAATTTTAGCCTAGATTCTTAATTTAGAATTTTAGTTAGAGTTGAAGTTTAGTTTAGTTTTATTTAGTGAAGAGTTTTTGCTTAGAATTATAGCCTAGAGTCTTTTCTTAGAGATTAAGATTGAAGTTTAGTTTAGTTATAGTTAAGAGTTTAGAGTTTTAGCTTAGAGTTTTAGTTAGAGTTCTAGTTTAGTTTAGTTAAGAGTTTTAGCCTAAATTTTTAGCCTAGAGCCTTAGCTTAGAGTGATTAGTTAGAGTTGAAGTTTAGTTTAGTTATAGTTAAGAGTTTAGAGTTTTAGCTTAGAGTCTTAGTTTAGTGTTTTAGTTAGAGTTCTATTTTAGTTCAGTTTTAGTTAAGAGTTTTAAATTAGAGTTTTAGCCTAGAGTCTTAGCTTAGAGTTTTAGTTAGAGTTGAAGTTTAGTTTAGTTATAGTTAAGAGTTTAGAGCTTTAGCTTAGAGTTTTAGTTAGAGTTCTAGTTTAGTTTAGTTTTAGTTAAGAATTTTAGCCTAGAGTCCTAGCTTAGAGTTTTAGTTAGAGTTGAAGTTTAGTTTAGTTACAGTTGAGAGTTTAAAGCATATGGTTTTATTTAGAGTTCTTGTTTAGTTTAGTTTTAGTTAAGAATTTTAGCTCAGAATTTTAGCCTATTGTCTTAGCTTAGAGTTTTAGTTAGAGTTGAAGTTTAGTTTAGTTATAGTTAAGAGTTTAGAGTTTTAGTTTAGAGTCTTAGTTTAGAATTTTAGCTAGAGTTCCTGTTAAGCTTAGTTTTACTTAAGAGTTTTAGCTTAGAGTTTTAGCAAAGAGTCTTAGCTTAGAGTTTTAGTTAGAGTTGAAGTTTAGTTTAGTTATAGTTACGAGTTTAGAGTTTTTTTAGAGTTTTAGTTAGAGATCTAGTTTAGTTTAGTTTTAGTTACGAGTTTTAGCTTAGAGTTTTAGCCTTGAACCTTAGCTTAGAGTTTTAGTTAGAGTTGAAGTTTAGTTTAGTTATACTTTAGAGATCAGAGTTTTAGCTTAGAGTCTATTTTAGAGCTTTGACTTAGAGTCTTAGCTTATAATTTTAGTTAGAGTTCTAGTTTAGTGTAATTTTAGTAAAGAGTTTTAGCTTAGAATTTTAGCCTAGAGTCTTTTCTTAGAGCTTAAGATTGAAATTTATTTTAGTTATAGTTAAGAGTTTAGAGTTTTAGCTTAGAGCCTTAGCTTAGAATTTTAGGTATAGTTCTAGTTTAGTTTAGTTAAGAGTTTTAGCGTAAATTTTTAGCTTAGAGTCATAGTTTAGAGTTTTAGTTAGAGTTGGAGTTTATTATTGTTATAGTTAAGAGTTTAGAGTTTTAGGTTCTTAGTTTAGTGTTTTAGTTAGAGTTCTAGTTTAGTTTAGTTTTAGTTAAGAGTTTTATCTTAAAGTTTTAGTCTAGAGTCTCAGCTTAGAGTTTTTAGCTAGAGTTGAAGTTTAGTTTTAGTTAAGAGTTTGGAGTTTTAGCTTAGAGTCTTAGCTTAGAGTTTTAGCTAGAGTTCTAGTTTAGTTTAGTTTTAGTTAAGAGTTTTAACTTAGAGTTTTAGCCTAGAGTCTTAGCTTAGAGTTTTAGTTAGAGCTGAAGTTTAGTTTAGTTATAGTTAAGAGTTCAAAGTTTTAGCTTAGAGTCTTAGCTTAGAGTTTTAGTTAGAGTTCTAGTTTAGTTTAGTTTTAGTTAAGAGTTTTAGCTTAGAGTTGTAGCCTACAGTCTTAGCTTAGAGTTTTAGTTAGAGTTGAAGTTTAGATTAGTTATAGTTAAGAGTTTAGAGCTATGGCTTAGAGTCTTAGCTTACAATTTTAGATAGAGTTCTAGTTAAGTTTAGTTTTACTTAAGAGTTTAAGCTTAGAGTCTTAGCGTAGAGTTTTAGTTAGAATTGAAGTTTAGTCTAGTTATAGTTTAGTTATAGTTAAGAGTTTAGAGTTTTAGCTTAGAGTCATAGCTTAGAGTCTTAGTTAGAGTTCTAGTTTAGTTTAGTTTTAGTTAAGAGTTTTAACTTAGAGTTTTAGCCTAGGGTCTTAGCTGAGAGTTGAAGTTTAGATTAATTATAGTTAAGAGTTTAGAGCTTTGGCTAAGAGTTTTAGCGTAGATTTTTAGCCTAGAGTCATAGTTTAGAGTTTTAGTTAGAGTTGAAGTTTAGTTTAGTTATAGTTAAGAGTTTAGAGCTTTAGCTTAGAGTCTTAGTTTAGTGTTTTAGTTAGAGTTCTAGTTTAGTTTAGTTTTAGTTAAGAATTTTAGCTTAAAGTTTTAGCCTAGTCTTAGCTTAGAGTTTTCCGTTAGAGTTGAAGTTTACTTTAGTTTTAGTTAAGACTTTTAGCTTAGAGTGATAGCTTAGAGTCTTAGCTTAGAGTTTTAGTTAGAGGTCTAGTTTAGGTTGGTTTTAGTTAAGAGATTTAGCTTAAAGTTTTAGCATAGAGTCTTATCATAGAGTTTTAGTTCGAGTTGAAGTTTAGTTTAGTTATAGTTAAGAGTTTAGAGTTTTAGCCTAGAGTCTTAGCTTAGAATTTTAGTTAGAGTTGAAGTTTAGTTTAGTTATAGTTACGAGTTTAGAGCTTTAGCTTAGATCTTAGCTTAGAGTTTTAGTTAGAGTTCTAGTGTAGTTTAGTTTTAGTTAAGAGTTTTAGCTTAGAGTTTTAGCCTAGAGTCTTAGCATAGAGTTTAAGTTAGAGTTCTAGTTTAGTTTAATTTTATTTAAGAGTTTTAGTTTAGAGTTTTAGCTTAGAGTTTTAGCCTAGAGTCTTAGATTTAATTTTAGTTAGAGTTGAAGTTTAGTTTAGTTATAGTTAAGAGTTTAGAGTTTTAGCTTGGAGTCTTAGCTTAGAGTTTTAGTTAGAGTTCAAGTTTAGTTTAGTTTTAGTTAAGAGTTTTAACTTAAAGTTTTAGCCTAGAGTCTTAGCTTAGAGTTTTAGTCAGAGTTGAAGTTTAGATTAGTTATTGTTAAGAGTTTAGAGCTTTAAATTAGAGTCTTAGCTTATAGTTTTAGTTAGAGTTCTAGTTTAATTTATTTTTAGGGAAGAGTTTTAGCTTAGAATTATAGCCCAGAGTCTTTTCTTAGAGATTAAGATTGAAGTTTAGTTTAGTTATAGTTAAGACTTTAGAATTTTAGCTTAGAGCCTTAGCTTAGAGTTTTAGTTAGAGTTCTAGTTTAGTTTAGTTAAGAGTTTTAGCGCAGATTTTTGGCCTAGAGTTATAGCTTAGAGTTTTAGTTCGAGTTGAAGTTTAGTTTTGTTATAGTTAACTGTTTAGAGTTTTAGGTTAGAGTTTTAGTTTAGTGTTTTAGTTAGAGTTCTAGTTTAATTTAGTTTTATTTAGGAGTTTTAGCTTAAAATTTTAGCCTAGAGTCTCAACTTAGAGTTTTTAGCTAGAGTTGAAGTTTAGTTTAGTTATATTTAAGAGTTTAGAGTTTTAGCTTAGAGTCTTAGCTTAGAGTTTTAGTTAGAGTTCTATTATAGTTTAGTTTTACTTAAGAGTTTTAACTTAGAGTTTTAGCCTAGATTCTTAATTTAGAATTTCAGTTAGAGTTGAAGTTTAGTTTAGTTTTAGTTAGTGAAGAGTTTTTGCTTAGAATTATAGCCTAGAGTCTTTTCTTAGAGATTAAGATTGAAGTTTAGTTTAGTTAAAGTTAAGAGTTTAGAGTTTTAGCTTAGAGTTTTAGTTAGAGTTCTAGTTTAGTTTAGTTAAGAGTTTTAGCGTAGATTGTTAGCCTAGAGTCCTAGCTTAGTGTTTTAGTTAGAGTTGAAGTTTAGTTTAGTTATAGTTAAGCGTTTAGAGTTTTAGGTTAGAGTCTTAGTTTAGTGTTTTAGTTAGAGTTCGAGTTTAGTTTAGTTTTAGTTAAGAGTTTTAGCCTAAATTTTTAGCCTAGAGCCTTAGCTTAGAGTTTTTAGTTAGAGTTGAAGTTTAGTTTAGTTATAGTTAAGAGTTTAGAGTTTTAGCTTAGAGTCTTAGCTTAGAGTTTTAGCTAGAGTTCTATTTTAGTTCAGTTTTAGTTAAGAGTTTTAAATTAGAGTTTTAGCCTAGAGTCTTAGCTTAGAGTTTTAGTTAGAGTTGAAGTTTAGTTTAGTTATAGTTAAGAGTTTAGAGCTTTAGCTTAGAGTTTTAGTTAGAGTTCTAGTTTAGTTTAGTTTTAGTTAAGAATTTTAGCCTAGAGTCCTAGCTTAGAGTTTTAGTTAGAGTTGAAGTTTAGTTTAGTTACAGTTGAGAGTTTAAAGAATATGGTTTTATTTAGAGTTCTTGTTTAGTTTAGTTTTAGTTAAGAATTTTAGCTCAGAATTTTAGCCTATTGTCTTAGCTTAGAGTTTTAGTTAGAGTTGAAGTTTAGTTTAGTTATAGTTAAGAGTTTAGAGTTTTAGTTTAGAGTCTTAGTTTAGAATTTTAGCTAGAGTTCCTGTTAAGCTTAGTTTTACTTAAGAGTTTTAGCTTAGAGTTTTAGCAAAGAGTCTTAGCTTAGAGTTTTAGTTAGAGTTGAAGTTTAGTTTAGTTATAGTTACGAGTTTAGAGTTTTTTTAGAGTTTTAGTTAGAGATCTAGTTTAGTTTAGTTTTAGTTACGAGTTTTAGCTTAGAGTTTTAGCCTTGAACCTTAGCTTAGAGTTTTAGTTAGAGTTGAAGTTTAGTTTAGTTATACTTTAGAGATCAGAGTTTTAGCTTAGAGTCTATGCTTAGGGTTTTAGTTAGAGTTCTAGTTTACTTTAGTTTTAGTTAAGAGTTTTAGCTTAGAGTCTTAGCCTAGAGTCTTAGCTTAGAGTTTTAGTTAGAGTTGAAGTTTAGTTTAGTTATAGTTAAAGTAAATCATTTCTGAGACCACAATGGCTAATCATGATAAAACGAAACAATAGTAAAAAAACCAAAAAAATGAGGATTATACAAACTATACAAACTAGGATTATAGCAAGATAATAACATTAAAATTACTAATAAAAACCCAAGCATACTATAAAAAATTTCAACCCTTAAAACAAAGCACGACTAAAATTTGAAGACCCCTCCATGTAACGTTGAAAGGGTAACTATAGTTTAGAGTTTTAGCTGAGAGTCTTAGCTTCGAGTTTTAGTTAGAGTTCTAGTCTAGTTTAGTTTTATTTAAGAGTTTTTGCTTAGAGTTTTAGCCTAGAGTCTCAGCTTAGAGTTTTAGTTAGAGATGAATTTTAGTTTAGTTATAGTTAAGAGTTTAGATTTTTAGCTTAGAGTCTTAGCTTAGAATTTTAGCTAGAATTCTAGTTAAGTTTAGTTTTACTTAAGAGTTTTAGCTTAGAGGTTTTGCCTAGAGTCTTAGCGTAGAGTTCTAGTTAGAGTTGAAGTTTAGTTTAGTTATAGTTAAGAAATTAGAGTTTTAGCTAAGACTTTTAGCTTAGAGTTTTAGTTAGAGTTCTAGTATACTTAGTTCTAGTTAAGAGTTGTGGCTTAGAGTCTTAGCCTAGAGTCTCAGCTTAGAGGTTTAGTTAGAGTTGACGTTTAGTTTAGTTATAGTTAAGAATTTAGAGTTTTTGCTTAGAGTCTTAGCTTAGAGTTTTAGTTAGAGTTCTTGTTTAGTTTAATTTTAGTTAAGAGTTTTAGCGTATAGATTTAGCCCTAGAGTCTTCGCTTGGAGATTTAGTTAGAGTCGAAGTTTAGTTTAGTTATAATTAAGAGTTTAGAGTTTTAGCTTAGAGTCTTATTTTAGAGCTTTAGTTAGAGCTCTAGTTCAGTTTAGTTTTAGTTAAGAGATTTAGCTTAGAGTTTTAGTCTAGAGTCATAGCTTAGAGTCTTAGCTAGAGTTGAAGTTTAGTTTAGTTATAATTAATAGTTTAAAGTTTTAGCTTAGAGTCTTAGCTTAGATTTTTAGTTAAATTTCTAGTTTAGTTTAGTTTTAGTTCATAGTTTTAGCTTAGAGTTTTAGCTTAGAGTTTTAGCCTAGAGTCTTAGCTTAGAGTTTTAGTTAGAGTTCTAGTTTAGTTTTAGTTAAGAGTTTTAGCTTAGAGTTGTAGCCTAGAGTCTTAGCTTAGAGTTTTAGTTAGTTTTGAAGTTTAGTTTAGTTATAGTTAAGAGTTTAGAGTTTTAGCTTGAAGTCATAGCTTAGAGTTTTAGTTAAAGTTGAAGTTTAGTTTAGTTATAGTTAAGAGTTTAGAGTTTTAGCCTAGAGTCCTCGCTTAGATTTTTAGTTAGCATTTCTAGTTTAGTTTAGTTTTAGTTAAGAGTTTTAACTTAGAGTTTTAGCCTAGAGTCAAGGAGGGAAACAATAGATATTGATGATAATACTAAACTAACATAGCCACAAAATTCCAAATTATTACACAGAAATAACAAGCCATAGGTTAGTTTAGGTTAGACTCTAACCTAACTTAACCTAATCTAACCTATGGTTTTGGTATTTCTATGTAATAATGTGGAATTTTGTGGTTATGTTAGTTTAGTATTGTCATCTATATCTATTGTCTCCCTCCTCGATTCTCGATTTAGAGTTTTATTTTAGTTTAGTTTTAGTTAAGAGTTTTAGCTTAGAGTTTTAGCCTAGAGTCTTAGCTTACAGTTTTAGTTAGAGTTAAAGTTTATTTTAGTTGTAGTTAAGAGTTTAGAGTTTCAGCTAAGTGTCTTAGCTTAGAGTTTTGGTTAGAGTTCTAGTTTAGTTTAGTTTTAGTTAAGAGTTTTAACTTAGAATTTTAGCCTAGAGTCTTAGCTTAGAGTTTTAATTAGAGTTGAAGTTTAGATTAGTTATAGTCAAGAGTTTAGAGTTTTAGCTTAGAATCTTAGCTTATAGTTTTAGTTAGAATTTTAGTTTAATTTAGTTTTAGTTTGGAGTTTTAGCTTAGAATTTTAGCCTATAGTCTTAGCTAACAGTTTTAGTTAGAATTGAAGTTTAGTTTAGCTATAGTTTAGAGTTTAGAGTTTTAGCTTAGAGTTTTAGCTTAGAGTTTTAGTTAAAGTTCTAGTCTAGTTTAGTTTTATTTAAGAGTTTTGATTAGAGTTTTAGCTTAGAGTCTTAGCTTACAATTTTAGCTAGAGTTCTAGTTAAGTTTAGTTTTACTTAAGAGTTTAAGTTTAGAATTTTAGCCTAGAGTCTTAGCGTAGAGTTTTAGTTAGAGTTGAAGTTTAGTTTAGTTATAGTTAAGTAATAGTTAAGAGTTTAGAGTTTTAGCTTAGAGTCGTAGCTTAGAGTTTTAGTTAGAGTTCTAGTTTGGTTTAGTTTTAGTTAAGAGTTTTAACTTAGAGTTTTAGCCTAGATTCTTAGATTAGAGTTTTAGCTACAGTTGAAGTTTAGATTAGTTATAGTTAAGAGTTTAGAGCTTTCGCTTAGAGTCTTAGCTTACAATTTTAGCTAGAGTTCTAGTTAAGTTTAGTTTTACTTAAGAGTTTAAGCTTAGAGTTTTAGCCTAGAGTCTTAGCTAAGAGTTTTAGTTAGAGTTGAAGTTTAGTTTAGTTATAGTTAAGTTATAGTTAAGAGTTTAGAGTTTTAGCTTAGAGTTTTAGTTAGAGTTCTAGTTTAGTTTAGTTAAGAGTTTTAACGTAGAGTTTTAGCCTAGAGTCTTAGCGTAGAGTTTTAGTCAGACTTGAAGTTTAGTTTAGTTATAGTTAAGTTATAGTTAAGAGTTTAGAGTTTTAGCTTAGAGTTTTAGTTAGAGTTCTAGTTTAGCTTAGTTTTAGTTATGAGTTTTAACTTAGAGTTTTAGCCTAGAGTCTTAGCTTAGAGTTTTAGTTAGAGTTGAAGTTTAGATTATTTATAGTTAAGAGTTTAGAGCTTTGGCTTAGAGTCTTAACTTATAATTTTAGTTAGAGTTCTAGTTTAGTTTAATTTTAGTGAAGAGTTTTAGCTTAGAATTTTAGCCTAGAGTCTTTTCTTAGAGCTTAAGATTGAAATTTAGTTTAGTTATAGTTAAGAGTTTAGAGTTTTAGCTTAGAGCCTTAGCTTAAAATTTTAGTTGGAGTTCTAGTTTAGTTTAGTTAAGAGTTTTAGCGTAGAATTTTAGCCTAGAGTCATAGTTTAGAGTTTTAGTTAGAGTTGAAGTTTAGTTTTGTTATAATTAAGAGTTTAGAGTTTTAGGTTAGAGTCTTAGTTTAGTGTTTTAGTTAGAGTTCTAGTTTAGTTTAGTTTTAGTTAAGAGTTTTAGCTTAAAATTTTAGCCTAGAGTCTTAGGTTAGAGTTTTTAGTTAGAGTTGAAGTTTAGTTTAGTTACAGTTAAGAGTTTAGAGTTTTAGCTTAGAGTCTTAGCTTAGGGGAGAGTGGAGTTGGTTCGGACACGGGGTGAGTCTGAACATGAGCCTCTCTTCCTACAACGCCCTCTAAAATTCACCAAAAAAATACCATAGACGTGCCATCTAGTACCCTACTTGAGTATGTAGTTTGGTCATCACACGTGCAATCGTTTTTCAAATATTTGAGAAAAACCGTAAAAAGGTTGGTGTGGCGTCCTGTATCTTTCTTTGTTTGGGATTTTATTTGGCCGTTTTTACTAGTCATTGAATTTTGCTGACAGTTGTGGCGTTTAAATATGGCATTGCTAAGTTGTTTAAATTTTAGTTTTTGGTGGCATCTATAGTAGTTACAGCGTCAGTGAGGTTTCAGGCGTTTTATCGCGGGTGGGGTTGCTTCGGACAACGGTAGTGGGGTGGATTCGGAAATTGTCTGAACCCACCCCAGACACTTTTTTGTGGTCAGCATTTCCAACTTTTCCTCTTTTTTTCACATCGTGTACCTGTTAATATGCATTTTATTACTTGTTACTAAAACAGTTTCTTTCAGAATGCCTCGATCATACAAAAGGAAGCGACAAGACCCTCCCGTTAACCTAGAAAACATGAAGAAAGCAGTTGGGGCTTATCTGAAAAAGGAAGGCACATTGAGACAAATTACAGAAAAGTTCGGCATAAAGAAGTCCACGCTACTGGACTATGTCAGGCGCTCGAGGCCGCAGACAAGAGAAGCGGATAAATGTGTCAACGAAGAGCCTGGGGCACTACAGATAAACTTCCCGACGAGACCAAAACATAACAGGCAAGTTTTTGAAAGCGAACACGAGCGAAAACTAGCCGACTACTTTCGCACTTGTTCGAGACTGAACCATGGACTGACAACAACTGAAGCACGAAAATTTGCTTACTCTTATGCCCGTGCGAAAAACATTTCTGTACCAGAAAACTGGTGTTTCAATGAAGCAGCGTCAAAGGACTGGCTTCTTGCGTTTCTGAAGCGGAATTCACACATCTCGGTGAGGAAGCCAGAAGCCACAAGTCAGGCTGAGAGCCTCCGGCTTCAACACAACTGTCGTTCAGACGTTTTTTGACAAGCTACTTGATGTCTATGGAAGGTTTGAAGCCAAACTGACGGCTGATCGCATCTGGAACGTTGACGAGACAGGTATAGTTACCGTGCTGCCACCACCAAAAGTCCTAGCACCAACTGGACAAAAACAGGTTGGTCAGACTGTGTCTGCAGAAAGAGGTCAAAACGTGACTGCTGTATGTTTCGCCAGTGCGTCTGGAGCGACTATTCCACCGGTCTTCATTTTTCCGCGAGTGAATTTCATACCTAAAATGACAAACGAAGGCCCCCCTGGTTGCCTTGGGCTTGTGCATCCTAGTGGTTGGGTCAACGGCGACTTGTTCTTCGAGGCTATGCGACACTTCACGAAAAAAACCAAGCCAGATGAAGAGACTCCCATCCTACTGCTCATGGACAACCATGATAGCCATCTGGATGTACGGTTGATCGAAGACTGTAAGCAAAATCACGTGACACTGTTGACATTCCCACCCCACTGCTCCCACAAGCTTCAGCCACTTGATGTAGGAGTGATTTCTCCTTTCAAGGGTGCACTGAAAGAGTGCTTCAATGAATGGCTGCAGTTGTATCCCGGACAGCGCATTTCAATTTATGAAGTAGCCTCACTCAGCAGGGTTCCGTTCCTTGAGAAGCTCAGTGCATCCAACATAGTCTCTGCGTTTCGAGCAGCTGGAATTTTTCCATTCAATCGCGATGTACTCCTAAAGGGAGCTTTTGCCCCATCCTTTGTGATGGATAGGCCGCTAGACCAAACAACCAGTTCGCAGAGCCACTCCTCGCAAGCCAACTCCGAAGCTGGACCACCAATTTCTTCTTTCATAAGGTCGCCCGAAGAAGTAAGACCTTTTCCCCGAGTGGGGGCTGTTACTGTTCCGGGACTTGGGAATCGCAACAGAGGGAGCACCAGCATTCTCACTGACACCCCTGAGAAAGAAGAGATCGTAGCTAAAAAGGAAAAGAAGGCCAAGCTGACGCCATCTACAAAGAAACGTAAGAACAGCGGGGTCCGCAAGCCTAACGAAGACGACGGAACCGATGAGGCGGAGACTCTTTCTGAACCTGCTGCCCGACGTGACTCCTCAAGCGACGAGTCTCTTCACTGTGGAGACGTAGAAGAGGACCTTGAGCCTTTTGATATTGACCAAGCTCAAACGGATAGCTATGTTCTGGTAAAATTTAAATTGGGCAAATCGAAGAAGTCGGATATCTTCTACGCTGGCCAGATAAAAGGAAAAACTCGAAGCGATCTAGAAGTCTTGTTCCTTCGCAGAAATGGAGCACGGTTCATTTTTCCGGAAATTGAGGACAAAGCCTTCGTCTCTTCAAACGACATTGTTCTTTCTCTTCCATCACCAACTGCCACTGGAGGGACTGAACGGAAAAAGCGAGGACTCACTTTTCAATGTTATCTCAGCAGCTACAACGTGAGACAGAGCTCCTGTGAGCTTTGGTTTAAATTACTTGATTTTTTTTCTTCAACTTTCATTTTGCTTGTTTTACTTATATACATATTCAAATTTTCAGTAAATGGCGTTTTTTTCTTTAATCTGTGAGGTTGCCGAACCCATATTACTGCTGTCCGAAGTAACCCCACACCATTTCCGAGCTCACCCCACACAGTAGGGTAACTTCGGACAATTATGTTTTTATTGTTTGATTTTTTTGTCTAAAGACGAAAGATAAAAGTCTACCAAAATTCCTGACAAATCTTGGACAAAATCTCTTTCTTTTAAGATGAAAACGGAAGATGGATACTGATTGGGACAGAAGCTGCACCCAACCAAACAATTTTGTCCAAACCAACCCCACCCTCCCCTAGAGTTTTAGCTAGAGTTCTATTTTAGTTTAGTTTCGGTTAAGAGTTTTAACTTAGAATTTTAGCCTAGAGTCTTAATTTAGAATTTTAGTTAGAGTTGAAGTTTAGTTTAGTTATAGTTAAGAATTTAGAGCTTTAGCTTAGAGTCTTAGCTTAGAGTTTTAGTTAGAGTTCTATTGTAGTTTAGTTTTAGTTGAGAGTTTTAGCTTAGAGTTTTAGCCTAGAGTCTTAGCATAGAGTTTAAGTTAGAGTTCTAGTTTAGTTTAGTTTTAGTTAAGAGTTTTAGTTTAGAGTTTTACCTTAGAGTTCTTAGCTTAGAGTTTTAGTTAGAGTTGAAGTTTAGATTAGTTATAGTTAAGAGTTTAGAGCTTTAAATTAGAGTCTTAGCTTATAGTTTTAGTTGGAGTTCTAGTTTAGTTTAGTTTTAGTGAAGAGTTTTAACTTAGAATTATAGCCCAGAGTCTTTTCTTAGAGATTAAGATTTAAATTTAGTTTAGTTATAGTTAAGAGTTTAGAGTTTTAGCTTAGAGCCTTAGCTTAGAGTTTTAGTTAGAGTTCTAGTTTAGTTTAGTTAAGAGTTTTAGCGTAGATTTTTAGCCTAGAGTCATAGCTTAGAGTTTTAGTTAGAGTTGAAGTTTAGTTTAGTTATAGTTAAGCGTTTAGAGTTTTAGGTTAGAGTCTTAGTTTAGTGTTTTAGTTAGAGTTCTAGTTTAATTTAGTTTTAGTTAAGAGTTTTAGCTTAAAGTTTTAGCCTAGAGTCTCAGCTTAGAGTTTTTAGCTAGAGTTGAAGTTTAGTTTTAGTTAAGAGTTTGGATTTTTAGCTTAGAGTCTTAGCTTAGAGTTTTAGCTAGAGTTCTAGATTAGTTTAGTTTTAGTTAAGAGTTTTAGCTTAGAGTTTTAGCCTAGAGTCTTAGCTTATAGTTTTAGTTAGAGTTAAAGTTTAGTTTAGTTGTAATTAAGAGTTTAGAGTTTTAGCTAAGAGTCTTAGCTTAGAGTTTTAGTTAGTGTTGAAGTTTAGATTAGTTATAGTTAAGAGTTTAGAGCTTTAGCTTAGAGTCTTAGCTTATAATTTTAGTTAGAGTTCTAGTTTAGTTTAGTTTTAGTGAAGAGTTTTTGATTAGAATTATAGCCTAGAGTCTTTTCTTAGAGATTAAGATTGAAGTTTAGTTTAGTTATAGTTAAGAGTTTAGAGTTTTAGCTTAGAGTTTTAGTTAGAGTTCTAGTTTAGTTTAGTTAAGAGTTTTAGCGTAGATTGTTAGCCTAGAGTCATAGCTTAGTGTTTTAGTTAGAGTTGAAGTTTAGTTTAGTTATAGTTAAGCGTTTAGAGTTTTAGATTAGAGTCTTAGTTTAGTGTTTTAGTTAGAGTTCTAGTTTAGTTTAGTTTTAGTTAAGAGTTTTAGCTAAAATTTTTAGCCTAGAGTCTTAGCTTAGAGTTTTTAGTTAGAGTTGAAGTTTAGTTTAGTTATAGTTAAGAGTTTAGAGTTTTAGCTTAGACTCTTAGCTTAGAGTTTTAGCTACAGTTCTATTTTAGTTTAGTTTTAGTTAAGAGTTTTAAATTAGAATTTTAGCCTGGAGTCCTAGCTTAGAGTTTTAGTTAGAGATGAAGTTTAGTTTAGTTATAGTTGAGAGTTTAAAGTTTTAGCTTAGAGTCTTAGCATATGGTTTTAGTTCAAAATCTAGTTTATTTTAGTTTTAGTTAAGAGTTAAGCTTAGTTAAGCTTAGAATTTTAGCCTATTGTCTTAGCTTAGAGTCTTAGTTATAGTTGAAGTATAGTTTAGTTATAGTTAAGAGTTTAGAGTTTTAGTTTAGAGTCTTAGTTTAGAATTTTAGCTAGAGTTCCTGTTAAGCTTAGTTTTACTGAAGAGTTTTAGCTTAGAGTTTTAGCAAAGAGTCTTAGCTTAGAGTTTTAGTCAGAGTTGAAGTTTAGTTTAGTTATAGTTATGAGTTTAGAGTTTTAGCTTAGAGTTTTAGTTAGAGATCTAGTTTAGTTTAGTTTTAGTTACGAGTTTTTGCTTAGAGTTTTAGTTAGAGTTGAAGTTTAGTTTAGTTATACTTTAGAGATCAGAGTTTTAGCTTAGAGTCTAAGCTTAGGGTTTTAGTTAGAGTTCTAGTTTACTTTAGTTTTAGTTAAGAGTTTTAGCTTAGAGTCTTAGCCTAGAGTCTTAGCTTAGAGTTTTAGTTAAAGTTGAACTTTAGTTTAGTTATAGTTAAAGTAAATCATTTCTGAGACCACAATGGCTAATCATGATAAAACGAAACAATAGTAAAAAAACAGAAAAATGAGGATTATACAAACCAGTGAAAAATATGGATTAACATGCAAATATTTCGGTCAAGACCTCCGCTTGACCGTCCTCAGTGCAAGATAATAACATTAGAATTACTAAGAAAAACCCAAGGATACTATAAAAAAATTTCAAACCTTAAAACAAAGCACAACTAAAATTTGAAGACCCCTCCATGTAACGGTGAAAGGGTAACTATAGTTTAGAGTTTTAGCTGAGAATCTTAGCTTCGAGTTTTAGTTAGAGTTCTAGTCTAGTTTAATTTTATTTAAGAGTTTTTGCTTAGAGTTTTTGCCTAGAGTCTCAGCTTAGAGTTTTAGTTAGAGATGAATTTTAGTTTAGTTATAGTTAAGAGTTTAGATTTTTAGCTTAGAGTCTTAGCTTAGAATTTTAGCTAGAGATCTAGTTAAGTTCAGTTTTACTTAAGAGTTTTAGCTTAGAGGTTTAGCCTAGAGTCTTAGCGTAGAGTTTTAGTTAGAGTTGAAGTTTAGTTTAGTTATAGTTAAGAGATTAGAGTTTTAGCTAAGACTTTTAGCTTAGAGTTTTAGTTAGAGTTCTAGTTTACTTAGTTTTAGTTAAGAGTTGTGGCTTAGAGTCTAAGCGTAGATTCTCAGCTTAGAGTTTTAGTTAGAGTTGACTTTTAGTTTAGTTTTAGTTAAGAATTTAGAGTTTTAGCTTAGAGTCTTAGCTTAGAGTTTTAGTTAGAGTTCTTGTTTAGATTAATTTTAGTTAAGAGTTTTAGCGTATAGTTTTAGCCTTAGAGTCTTAGCTTAGAGATTTAGTTAGAGTCAAAGTTTAGTTTAGTTATAATTAAGAGTTTAGAGTTTTAGCTTAGAGTCTTATTTTAGAGCTTTAGTTAGAGGTCTAGTTCAGTTTAGTTTTAGTTAAGAGATTTAGCTTAGAGTCTTAGCTTAGAGTTTTGGGTAGAGTTCAAGTTCAGTTTAGTTTTAGTTAAGAGCTTAGAGTTTTAGCATAGAGTGTTAGCTTAGAGTTTAGTTAGAGTTGAAGTTTAGTTATATTTAAGAGTTTACATTTTTAGCTTAGATACTTAGCTTAGAGTTTTAGTTAGAGTTCTAGTTTAGTTTAGTTTTAGTTAAGAGCTTTAGCTTAGAGTTTTGGCCTAGAGTCTTATCTTAGAGTTTTAGTTAGAGTTGAAGTTTAGTTTAGTTATATTTAAGAGTTTAGAGTTTTAGCCTAGAGTCCTAGCTTGGATTTTTAGTTTGAGTTCTAGTTTCGTTTTGTTTTAGTAAAGAGTTTTAGCTTAGAGTTTTAGCCTAGAGTCAAGGAGGGAGACAATAGATATTGATGACAATACTAAACTAACATAGCCACAAAATTCCAAATTATTACACTGAAATACCAAGCCATAGGTTAGTTTAGATTAGACTCTAACCTAACCTAACTTAACCTAATCTTACCTATGGTTTTGGTATTTCTATGTAATAATGTGGAACTTTGTGGTTATGTTAGTTTAGTATTGTCATCCATATCTATTGTCTCCGTCCTCGATTCTAGGCTAAAAATGTAAGCTAAAACTCTTAACTAAAACTTAACTGAATTAGAACTCTAACTAAAATTCTAAACTAGGATTCTAAGCTAAATCTAATTTCTTAACTATAACTAAACTAAACTTCAACTCTAACTAAAACTCTAAGCTAAGACTCTAGGCTGAAACTCTAAGCTAAAAATATTAACTAAAAAAAAACTAAACTAGAACTCTAACTAAAACACTAAGCTAATACTCTAAGCTCTAAGTCCAAACTCTTAACTATAAATAAACTAAACTTCAAATCTAACTAAAACTCTAAACTAAGATTCTAGGATAAAACTTCGAGTTAAAACTCTTACCTAAAAATAAACTAAACTAGAACTCTAACTAAAAGTCTAAGCTAAAATTCTAAACTCTTAACTATAAATAAACTAAACTTCAACTCTAACTTAAACTCTAAGCTATGACTCTAGGCGAAAAATTTAAGCTAAAACTCTTAACTATAACTAAACTAAACTAGAAGTCTAATTAAAACTCGAAGCTAAGACTCTAAGCCAAAAATCTAAACTCTTAGCTATAACTAAACTAAACTTCAACTCTAACTAAATCTCTGAGCTAAGACTCTAGGCTAAAACTCTAAGCTAAAACTCTGAACTAAAACTAAACTGAACTAGAACTCTAACTAAAACTCTAAGCTAAGACTCTAAACTAAAACTTTAAACTCTTAACTATAACTAAACTAAAGTTCAACTCTAACTAAAACTGTAACCTAAGAATCTAGGCTAAAACTCTAAGCTAAAACTCTTAACTAAAACTAAACTAAACTCTAAACTAAACTAGAGCTCTAACTAAAACTCCAAGCTAAGACTCTAAGCTAAGACTCTGAACTCTTAACTATAACTAAACTAAACTTCAACTCTAATTAAAACTCTAAGATAAGACTCTAGGCTAAAACTCTAGACTAAAATTCTTAACTAAAACTAAACTAAAATACAATCTAACTAAAACTCTAAGCTCTTCCAATATCTCTTCTAGGTTTGCTCATCATATATTGCCTGCGTCCGTTGTTCAGCCCACATCGTTTACCGGAAAAAGGATTATTTCAGTTCTAGGCTATCAATACTTTTAATAGCAATCGTCACCCTTGAACATTTAGACAAGGCTTAGGCACTGAGGTAATTAAGATCCTTTACTTTAACTTACTGTTTTTCAGAAACTAGGAATAACTGTATTTGATTAGATATCAAATTATTTGTTTATCCTAATACAAGCTCTTACTTTTATATCTTGTAAAAGGGGTTAGTGTTCCTTGGACCTACGATAAACTTAAACTTCCCCACGGAAGACTCAATCTATCTGGACGGAAAGAAATTGAAATCCTTAGTTTGACAATATACTTCCCCTTTCTTCCCTAACCTATATGCATAACATCGAGCTCGTCTCAATATAAATGGTCGGCACGGGTTAACGAGATGAAAGAGTTGCTAAAAGGAGGAATGAGGTCCTCTTCCATGTAACATCTGAGAATCCATAAGAAGTTAAGGAATATTACTATCCAAGTAGTTCCAGTTTTCAGAGTGTAAAATACTTTATAAATAATAAAGCTGATTTCCAAGGGTCACTAGGCTGGAAACAGGAGGGTCAAAAGCTCTCCTTATATTGACTATATGGTTAGGTTTTTTTTCTCCGTTCTTTAAATCCTAGGTTATTCAAAAATTTAAATTTCTGGGAAGAAACTAATTTTGTCCTATTATAACCCTTAAAATGTTGTTCCTTGTCTAGAAGGCCCATCTCTTGGCTAATTAATATACACTGACTGAATTATAGCCCTAAATCACCAAATATAAAATTTTAGAGTCTTAAACTATTTACGCACATATTTTTCCACTTCTAATTGGTTTTAATTAGATCACGCGTCCCTTAAATAATAATATATCTATTAACAACCCTCAAAGGGGAATTTTCGTGCTGACTCCAATTTTGGTTTAAATATCTTAAACGTAAGTATTAAATTGATTAGCATAAGACCTGAGTCTATCCTTAGCGAGAGAAATTTCTTTGAAGCTTATTACTTTATTTCAGTACTATTCTTAAAGGAAACTTAAAGAATTTAATTGATAATTTATTTCACCATAGAAATGGGATTTACTCGATATAGTCTAAAGTGATGAAGAGGTTTAATATTATTATTTTAACTTTACATTTAAAGAAATTGAGACAAGGCAGGTACTTGCCATAATTAGTTTAAAATTTCACTCACAAAAAGTTCCTTTCTAGTTTCCTCTCCTCAAAATATAACCCCAATTTTTCTGATCCGTAAATTTTATTTATTTTTGGTACTTGATTTGCTTAGCGACCTTCTCCCTTTCTTTTAGCCAATCAACAACCTTTTGTTAAAAAGTAGTTTTTTTCCAGTATTTCAAGGATTTTTTTCTAAAGCTTGAAATAATATAACAATTTAGGAAATTCCTCTCTGATTTATACAAAACTGGTCTAGGTTTGATCTTCATATATTTATTACGGGTTCCAAATTTCGTAAAATGCTCAAACAAAAAAAATATCCTTTCAAGATTTACGACTGGGTTACGCAAAGCAGTTATTTTCAAATTTAAGCTAATTTCAAATTATTGCTATATTTCTGATCTTTCTGAGTAAATGGATTCCAAATTTTATTGAAATTGAGTTACCAAATTTACAAAAAAATAAGGCCTCCTTTCAATCTCCCCCACTTAAAATCTTAGCATAATTTTTGCAAGGAATAAAGGAAAAGAAACACAAATTTTCTAAAATCCATTATAACTCAATTTCTCCTTATACTACTTCCAAATGGAACCCCTTTGAACTTCGGTCACGATAACCTATATATTATTTTTTAATTTTTTTGAACATCAGTTCATCTGCAAGAAATCCTATTATATATATATATATATATATATATATATATATATATATATATATATATATATATATATATATATATATATATATATATATATATATATATATATATATATATATATATATATAAGTAGAATGGCCATAATATCTCCGGGACGAGACACCCCTGCTGCCACCTATAACTTTTTTACATAGTTTAATGCGGACAGGTTCAATGACCTCTTTCTCAATGGTCTCTTTCTCCAGGTGTGTTTTTGGTACGCTCTCAGCGAATGTTACGAGTTTCCAGGAATTTGGAACACCTTTGCTGTCAACCTCAATTCACTTATCGTGAATCATTAATTCCCCTTAGAAACAAGAAATTAATTTCCCTTTCTTGACAGATCAATCAACCAATGACATCATCAGTCAGACTTCAAAAATTGTCGCATAGAAACGATTCTCCAGGAATAGATCCAAGTCATTAATGTCTTTGCCTCGGAAACAACTCTTTTGGTCGAACTCCAAAGGATATTAATAACGAAACGCCATGGAAACAGTTCCCCAAGAAACATCTTAGCGATGAATTGTTTTAGCGCGGGAAAGAGTTTCCTAGTAATTTGAAATGCATTAGCGCAGAGATGCCAAAAACAAAAGGAACACGCATAAATTACGTTTAGGGATTATTTCAGCGAAACTGTTTTAGACATTTCAGGGGATTATTTGGGCGAAACAGTTAGAGACATTTTAAAAGATGATTTTTGAAGAGATTTTGAGGGTGAAACTCTGTGGTCGTTATAATACACAAGTTTCATTTTGAACAGTGTTTTGAGGTCCTCTACCCCAACCCCAAAGGGTTCCAATCCCCCTACTCCAACCCCGAAGGAAACCCTCGGTCCTCAAAGGTCCCCCGGGCTCCCAAAGGACCACCCGGCCCTCAAGGTCCCCCCCGGAGTCCAAAGGGCCCCTCCCCCTTTGGCTCCCCAAAGGGGCCCCTCTCCCTCCATCTCCTCCCTCCTCCTCCCCTCCCCTCTCCCTCCTCCTCCTCCTCCTCCTCCTCCTCCCTCTTCCTCCTCCTCCCACCTCCTCCTCCCACCTCCTCCTCCCCTCCCCCTCCCTCCCACATTTTTTATACTTTTTTGTGCATTGAGACACAGAACGACCCCCTCCCCCCGGCCCCTCCCCCCTCCAAAGGTCTGATTTTTCAAAGTTCATTTTGAATTTCTTTCGTTGAAATGCAAGAGTTGGAATGTTTCAGTAGTGTTTTGTTGTGGTTTTCCTTGTCACAGTTACATTTTCTTGATTTTTCAAAGTTCATTTTGAATTTCTTCGTTGAAAGACAAGAGTTGGAATGTTTCAGCAATGGTTTGTTGTGGCTTACCTTGCCACAGTTACATTCTCTTAATTTTTCAAAGTTCATTTTGAATTTCTTTCGTTGAAATGAAAGGGTTGGATTATTTCACTACTGGTTTGTTGTGGTTTACCTTCTCAGAGTTACATTTTCTCGATTTCTCAAAGTTCATTTTGAATTTCTTTCATTGAAATGCAAGAGTTGGAATATTTCAGTAGTGTTTTATAGTGGCTTACCTTGTCACAGTTACACTCTTTCGATTTTTCAAAGTTCTTTTTGAATTCCTTTCATTGAAATGCGAGAGTTAGAACATTTCAGTAGTGGTATTTTATAGTTTAACATGTCACAGTTACTTTCTATTGATTTTTCAAAGTTCATTTTGAATTTCCTTCATTGAAATGATAGAGTTGGAATGTTTCAGCAGTGTTTTGTCGTGGCTTACCTTGCCACGGTTACATTCTCTTGATTTTTCAAAGTTCATTTTAAATTTCGTTCATTGAAATGCAAGAGTTGGATTATTTCAGTACTGGTTTGTTGTGGTTTACCTTGTCACAGTTACATTCTCACGATTTCTCAAAGTTCATTTTGAATTTCTTTCAGTGAAATGCAAGAGTTGGAATATTTCAGTAGTGTTTTGTTGAGGATTACCTTGTCACAGTTACATTTTCTTAATTTTTCAAAGTTCATTTTGAATTTCTTTCGTTGAAATGCAAGAGTTGGAATATTCCAGTAGTGTTATGTCGTGGTTTGCTTTATCACAATTACATTCTCTTGATTTTTCAAAGTTTATTTTGAATTTCTTTCGTGAAATGCAAGAGTTGTAATATTTCAGTAGTGTTTTGTCTTGGTTTACTTTGTCACAGTTACATTCTCTTTTTTTTTCAAAGTTCATTTGAATTTCTTTCATTGAAATGCAAGGGTTGGAATTTTTCAGTAGTGGTTTGTTGTGGCTTATCTTGTCACAGTTACATTCTATCGATTTTCCAATGTTCATTTGAATTTCTGTAGTTGAATTGAAAGTGTTGGAATATTTCACCAGTGTTTTGTTGTGGTTCACCTTGTCACAGTTACACTCTTGATTTCTCAAAGTTCATTTTGAATTTCTTTCGTTGAAATGCAAGAGTTGGATTA
>NW_028300478.1:0-75150 GCF_049724085.1 Artemia sp. Qi Xiang Cuo
TTTAGAGTTTAGATTTTTTGATCTTATAGGCTTGGTTTGGATTTTATGTTTTAGATCTAGTTTAGTTTAGTTTTAGTTAATAACGCCTATTCTGTTTATTATATCCTTAACTTATTGTTTTTTTTATAGTTCTACTGTAGTTTAGTTTTTGTAAATATTTTGTATTTTTGTGATATAGTCTTATCTTAGTGGTTTTGTTTGGGTTCTATTTTAGTTTAGCTTTCGTTAAGAGTTTAGAGTTTTAGATTAGAGTCTTAGATTAGAGTTTTTGTTGAAGTCTTATTTTAGATTAGCTTTAGTTAATAGTTTTTAGTTTTATATTAGATTATTATCTTAGAGTTTTTTTTATAGTTGAAGTTTATTTTATTAATATTTATGAGTCTAGAGTTTTAGATTAAAGTATTATATTATAGTTTTTTTTATAGTTATATTTTAGTTTAGATTTATATAATATTTTTGATTTTTACACTATAGACTAATCTTAGATTTTTAGTTTAGTTTAGTTTTAGTTAAGAGTTTTGAGGTTTTAGTTTCCAGTCTTAGTTAGAGGTTTTTTTAGACTTCTACTTTAGTTTAATTTCAGCTAACAGTTCGGTGTTTTAACTGAGATTCATTGCTTAGACATTTATTTATATTTCTATTCTATTTTTGTTTAATTTAAGAGTATCGAGTTCTATCTTAGATTCCCATCATCGAGTTTTTTTTAGAGTTCTAGTTTATTTTAGTTTTATCCACGAGTATATAACTTATATATTAGAGTCTTAGCATAGTTTTTGTCTTAGTTCTAGTTTAGTTTGTTTATATTTAAGATTTTAGAGTTTTAGCTTAGAGTCTTATCTTAGAGTTTTTGTTAAAGTTGAAGTTTAGTTTAGCAATAGTTAAGAGTTTAGAGTTCTAGCTTAGAGTCTTAGCTCAGAGTTTTTGTTAAAGTTGAAGTTTAGTTTAGTAATAGTTAAGAGTTTAGAGTTTTAGCTTAGATTCTTAGCTTAGAGGTATAGTTTAGTATAGTTTTATTTAAGAGTTTATAGTTTTTTTAGAATAGAATCTTAGCTTAGAGTTTTTGTTCGAGCTCTAGTTTAGTTTAGTTATATTTAATAATTTAGATTTCTTATCTTATATTACTAGATGTGAGTATAAGTTTATCTTAAATTTATTCTAACAGTTTATAGTATTAAAATATTCTTATCTTAGGGTTTTTTTTTAGATTCCTAGTTTAGTTTCAGTTAATAGTTTAGAGTATTTAGATTTTAGTCTAATTTTATAGTTTTTTTTTGATGTTATTGTTTATTCTAGAGTTTTATATTATACTCTGAGTCTTTATTAGAGTTATATTGTAGTTTAGTTTATTTAATCGTTTAGAGTTCTATCTTAGTATTAGCTTAGAGTTTTTGTTATAGTTTTAGTTTAGTTTACTTTTAGTTAAGAGTTTTGATTTTTAGCTTAGAGTAAAATATTAGTGTTGTTGTTAGAGTATTAATTAAGTTTAGTTATATTTAATAGTTTGGGGTTTTTAGTTAGAACATTAGCTTAGAGTTCTAGTTAAGTTTAATTTTACTTAAGATTATAGAATTTTAAATTAGTGTCTAAGCTTAGAGTTTTTGTTAGAGTTCTATTTTGCTTTTAGTTAAGAGTTTAGTGTTTTTGGTTTAGAGTCTTAGTTTGCCGTTTTCTTTGAAGTTCTAGTTTAGTTTAGTTTAGAGTTTTATCTTAGACATAGAGTTTTAATTAGAGTACTAGTTTAGTTTCAGTTAAGATTTTATAGTTTTTAGCTTATAGTCCTAGATTATTTATATTTATATTTGCAGTTTAATTTATTTTTATTTAAGAGTTTAGAGTTTTTACATGGAGTCTTAGCTTAGAGTTTTAGTTAGAGTTAAAGTTTAGTTTAGTTACAGTTAAGAATTTAGATTTTTAGCTTAGAGTCATAGCTTAGAGTTTTACTTAAAGTTATATCTTGTTTAAGATTTAGTTAAGAGTTTAGAGTTTTAGCTGAGTCGTAGCTTACAGTCTTTGTTATAGTTCTAATTTAGATTAGTTTTACTTAAGAGTTTTTGAGTTTTACCTTAGAGTCTTGGATTAGAGTTTTTGTTAGATTTCTATTTTGGTTTAAATTACGTTAAGAATTTGATGTTTCACCTTTGAGTTTAAGTTAGATTTATATTTTTGTTTAATTTTATCTAATAGTTTAGTGTTTTACATTATAATATTATAATATAGTTTTTTTTAAAGTTCTAGTTTATTTTATTTTTAGTTAAGAGTTTATAATTTTATATTAGAGTCTTAGCTTAGAGTTTTTGATAGAGTTCTAGTTTAGTTTAATTTTAGTTAAGAATTTGATGTTTTACCTTAGAGTTTTAGTTAGAGTTCTCGTTTAGTTTAGTTTAAGTTAAGAGTTTCGTGTTTTACATTAGACTTATAACTTAGAGTTTTATTCAGAGTTCTCGTTTAGTTTAGTTTTAGTTAAGAATTTAGAATTTTAGCTTAGAGTCTTAGCTTAGAGTTTTTGTTAGAGTTCTAGTTTATTTTAACTTTAGTTCAGAGTTTACAACTTTTGGCTTAGAGCACTTTTTTTAGAGTTTTTGTTGTAGTTCTAGTTAAGTTTATGTTTAGTTAATAGTTTAGAGTTTTAGATTATAGTCGTAGCTTATTGTTTTTGTTATAGTTATATTTTATTTTAGATGTATTTAATGGTCAGGAGTTTTAACTTAGAGAATTATCATAGGGTTTGAGTTTAGTTTAGTTATAGTTATGATTTTATAGTTTTAGCTTACAGTAGTGTCTTAAATTTATAGTTAGAGTTAAAGTTCAGTTTATATATATGTAGGAATTTAGAGTTTCTAGGTCAAAGTCGTTCTTTAGAGTATTTTTTAGATTTATAACTTATTTTAATCAAGATTTTATATTTTTATAATATTATACTATATTATAGTTTTGTTGAAGTTTTAATTTAGTTTAGTTTTAGTTAAGAGTTTATAGTTTTTTATCTGAGAGTAATAGCTTAGAGTTTTAGTTAGAGTTCTAGTTTAGTTTAGTTTTAGTTAGAGTTCTAGTTTAGTTTAGTTTTAGTTAAGAGTTTAGAATTTTAGCTTAGAGTATTAGCTTATAGTTTTAGTTAGAGTCCTAGTTTAGCTTAGTTTTAGTTAAGAGTTTAGAGTATTAGCTTAGAGTCTTATCTTAGAGTTTTTGTTGAAGATATATTTTAGTTTACTTTTAGTTAATAGTTTATAGTTTTATCTTAGAGTCTTATCTTAAAGTTTTACCACACACACAAAAGCTTACACACACACAAAAACTTACACACACACATAAACTTACATACACACACACAAAAACTTACACACACACACTAACAAACTTACACACACAAACTTACAAAAACAAATAAAATTACAAACCCACACAAAAAATAAAACACAAACAAAAAATTACACATACACACAAAATGACAAACAAACAAAATATTAAAATTAAAATAAAATATACACACACAAAAACTTACAAGAAAAAACAATAGTACGCAAAAACAAAAACATAAAACCAAACATAAAACGTAAACAACTACAAAAACTTACAAACAAAAAAAAACTTACACGAACACAAAAACTTACTAACGCGCAATAACATACACACACACAAAAACTTACACACACACAAAAACTTTCACACACAAAAACACTTACACAAACACACAAAACAAAAACACACAAAAAATTACGCCCACACAAAAAAACTTACACACACACAAAAATTGCAGAAACATAAAAACTTTCACACACAAAAACTTACACACATACACAATGAATAACACACACACAATCACACACAAAAACTAACAAACACACACAGAAACTTAAACAAGCACAAAATAATACACACACACACAAAAACTAACAAACAAACACACAAAAAAACACACACACAAAAAAACTAACGCACACGAAAAAACTAACACACACATAAAAAAATACAAACACATGAAAACTAACGTACACATAAGAACTAACACACACACAAAAAATTACACACACACAAAAACTTACACACACACACAAAAACTTACACACACACACAAAAACTTTCAAACACACGCAAAAATAAACAAAAACAAAAAAAAAACTTAAACCAAAACATTAAAATAAACACACACAAAAACTTACACACACACAAAAACTAAACTGCAAACATCACAATACAAACACACAAGAACAAAAAGAAAAAAAACCAAAAACTTACAAAAAAAAAAAATTCAAAAACAAAAACACATCCAAAAGAAAAAAAAAAAAAACACACACACAAAAACTTAAAAGACAAAAATAAAACAAAAAAAATAAAAACAAACAAAAACATAAATAAAAAAAAAAAACTTACACACACAAAAAACTAAACAATAAACAAAATAAATAAACCGCGCACACATAAATAAAAACAAGAACTAAAAATTAAACACAAAACAAATTACAAAAAAAAAAAAACATAAAAAAACAAAAATAAAAATAAAACAAGCACTTACACACACAAAAAAAAATAAACACACAAAAAAACATAAACACACAAACAAAAAATTACACACACATAAAAACTTAAACACACAAAAAAACTAAAACACACACAAAAAATTAAAAACAAACAAAAAAAATTACACACACACACAAAAACTTACACACACACAAAAACTTAAAGACAAACAAAAAAAAAACTTAAACACACACAAAAAATTACACACACACACAAAAACTAAGACACACAAAAAGACTAACATCAAAAAAAAAGAATACATCAACAAACAAAAAAAACATACCCAAAAAACTAAAATACAAAAAAAAAACATAAAATCAAACAAAAAAACACACACTAAAAAAAAAAACTTAAGTAAACAAAAAAACTAAAACAAACAAAAAATTAAACACACGCAAAAACTAACACAAACAAAAAAAATTATTAAACAAACATACACAAACAATAATTTTATGTTATTTTAGTAAAATATAATTGATTTGATAACACACACAAAAAATACAAAACACAAAAAAAATTACACACACACACAAACAAAAACTATAAGCTATGACTCTAAGCTAGAAATTATAAATTCTTAACTAAAACTAAACTAAACTAGAGAAATAAATTACAATAAAATGTAAAATATAAATCTCTAACCTAAAAATAAAATAAAATAGAAATCTACCAAAAACTATAAGATAAGACTCTAAGCTAAAACTCTAAACTCTTAACTAAAACTAAACTAAACTAGAACTTCAACAAAAATTCTAAGCTAAAAACTCTAAACTCTTAACTAAAAATAAACTAGAACTATAACTGAAACTAATATTTAAAAAAATAAAACTATTAGATAAAATTAAACTAAAATATAAGTATAACAAAAAAAACTCTAATATAAAATTTTAAAATATTAACTAAAACTAAAATAAAATATAACTCAAATTAAAACTATAAGCTAATACTATAATTTAAAACACAAAAATATTAAAAAAAACTAAAATAACACTATAAAATAAAATAAAATGTAAAAAAATCAAACTATTATATAAAATTAAACTAAAATAGAAATATAACAAAAAAAACTCTAATCTAGAACTAATCTAAAACTCTAAACTAAAATAAAACTAAACTAGAACTCTAACAAAAACTCTAAGCTAAGACTCTAAGCTAAAACTCTAAACTATTAACTAAAACTAAACTAAACTAGAACTTCAACAAAAAGTCTAAGCTAAAAACTCTAATCTCTTAACTAAAACTAAACTAAACTAGAACTCTAACTGAAACTCAAAGGTAAAACATCAAACTCTTAACTAAAATTAAACTAAACTAGAACTCTAACAAAAAACTCTAAGCTAAGACTCTAAGCTAAAACTCTAAACTATTAACTAAAACTAAACTAAACTAGAACTTCAACAAAAACTCTAAGCTAAGAACTCTAAACTCTTAACTAAAACTAAACAAGAAGTCTAACTGAAACTCAAAGGTAAAACATCAAACTCTTAACTAACATTAAAGTAAACTAGAACTCTAACAAAAAGCGGCGCATCCCTGCGGCGCATCCCTGCGGCGCATCCCGCGGCGCATCCCTTTGGTACATCCCTGAGACGCTTCCCTGCGGCGCATTCCTGCGGTGCATCCCTGCGGCGCATCCCTGCGGCGCTTCCCCCAACCCGCGGCGCATACCCATGCGGCGCATCCCCATGCGGCGCATTCCTGGGCCGCGGTGATGCTCGGGCCGGGGGGACCTTGGAGGACTGGGGGGAGGGCCTTTGGGGTCCGGGGGGGGCGTGTGGGGGTCCGGGGGCCGTTTGAGGACCAGAGGTGGGCCTTTGAGGGTCTGAGGAGGGCGTTTGGGGGGGCTGGGGCTCTTTGGGAGCTTGGGGGACCTTTGAGTACCGGGGGTGTCCTGGGGGGGTGGGTGGGGCCCTCGTAACCATTGGGGGTTGGGGTAGAGGACCTCACAACGCAGTTCAAATAAAACTTGTGTATTATAACGACCACAGAGTTTCACCCTCAAATTCTCTTCTAAAACCTTTCTTAAAATCTTCTTTCAAAATGTCTCTAACTGTTTCGCCGAAATAATCCCATAAAATTGATAAAACGGTTTCGCCCAAATAATCCCTAAACGTAATTTCAGCGTGTTCCTTTTGTTTGGCATCTCAGCGCTAACGCATTTCAAATTTCTAGGAAACCCTTTCCTACGTTAATCTCTTCATCTCATAAATTTTCCTAGCTAAACTATTAGGGTTTCGTTAGAATATCAATTTATCTCTCCGACTTAAAGATCAGTGAAGTCGTATTTAAAAATAGAATTTCTATCTCTTTAGCCTCCCGCATGATTCCAAGATAACAATTGATGTCATTTATAATTCCTGACACTATAGATCAATGAAGCCCTATTTGAAAATAGAATATTAATCTTTCTCTCTGACCTAAAGAACGTTTATCCCTCAGACCTAAGATTAATGAAGCCATGTTTGTTTCTTAATTCCCCACTCGTGAACCAATAATTTCCCCTAGCGATTATGTAAATCACCCCTCATGTCATTACACGTGGCCAAACAACAGCAAATAAATCGACCTTGACCACCATTAGACTCGATCGATAATCCTTGAATAAATTATGTCCCGTCAGCATTAAACTAAATTTTAGATGGCAGCAGGGGTGAGTGTTCGGACCTCCTGATAGGGTTCTACTTTAGTCAACCTCAAAGACATAAATTCTGGACCTTTCAACTCCGTTGAACAAAACAGATATCTCTAAATTTTGATTGGATGTGTTTGGGGAAATGGTGGGCGTGAGTGTGGGGTTTGTTGCCCTCCAATTACTTTCAAATATTAAAAAGGGCACTATGCCTTTCAATTTCCAATCGAATGAGCCCTTTTTCAAATTTTTACGACAATGCTTTCTATAAAAAAAAAACTTATACGCCTTCAGGGTATAACTTACAACCCTTGCCCTGAGGGGTTTGGGGGGTTTGTCATCCTCAAGGACATTATTTCCAGAACTTTCAACTACGTTGAAGAAAATATCTATCTGAAAATTTTGATTGGATGTGTTTTGGGAAATAGTGGGCGTGAGAGGGGAACGGTGGGCATGAGTGTGGGGTTCGTTCCCTGCCAATTACTGGGGGATATGGGGAGTTTGTCGTCCTCAAAGACATGAGCTCCGGACCTTTCAACTATCTTGAACAAAACGGATATTAAAAATTTTGACTGGATGTGTTTCGGGAATCGGTGGGCATGAGTTTGGTGTTATTTGCCCTCCAATCACTTTTGACTATTAAACGGGCACTATTTCCCATCGAACGAGCACTTTTTGAAGTTTTAAAGAAACCTTATATGCCCCCAGGGCATAACTTACCGTTGCGCTTAGGACTGTGGGGGGAGTGTCATCCTCAAAGACATAATTTCTGGACCTTTCAACTACGTTGAACAAAGTGGCTATCTCAAAATTTTGATTGGATCTGTTTGGGGAAATGGTGGGTGTGAGGCGTATCTGTCCTCCAATACTTTTCGACTATTAAAAAGGGCACTAGCCCTTTCAATTTCCAATTGGATGAGCCCTTTTTGAAGTTTCTATGACTACGTTGTCTATAAAAATCTTATATGCCCCCAGGGCATAACTTAAAACCCTTGCCCTGTGGGCTGTGGGTGGGGGGGGTTGTCCTCCTTAAAGACCTAATTTCCAGAGCTTTCAACTACGTTGAACAAAATGGCTATCTCAAAATTTTGTTTGGATGTGTTTGTGGAAACGGTGGGCGTGAGTGTGGGGTTAGTTGCCCTCCAATCACTTTCGACTATTAAACGGGCACTAACCCTTTCAATTTCCCGTCAAACGAGTACTTTTTGAAGTTTCTACGACAACACTTTTTAAAGAAACCTTATATGCCCCTAGGGCATAACTTACAATCCTTGCGCTTAGGGCTGCGGGGGGAGTGTCATCCTCAAAGAACTAATTTCCGGACCTTTCAACTACGTTGAAAAAAGTGGCTATCTCAAAACATTGATTGGATGTGTTTGGGGAAATGGTGGGCGTGATAGTGGTGTTATTTGCCCTCCAATCACTTTAGACTATTAAACGGGCACTATTTCCCATCGAACGAGCACTTTTTGAAGTTTTAAAGAAACCTTATATGCCCCCAGGGCATAACTTACCGTTGCGCTTAGGACTGTGGGGGAGTGTCATCCTCAAAGACATAATTTCTGGACCTTTCAACTACGTTGAACAAAGTGGCTATCTCAAAATTTTGATTGGATCTGTTTGGGGAAATGGTGGGTGTGAGGCGTATCTGTCCTCCAATACTTTTCGACTATTAAAAAGGGCACTAGCCCTTTCAATTTCCAATTGGATGAGCCCTTTTTGAAGTTTCTATGACTACGTTGTCTATAAAAATCTTATATGCCCCCAGGGCATAACTTAAAACCCTTGCCCTGTGGGCTGTGGGTGGGGGGGGGTTGTCCTCCTTAAAGACCTAATTTCCAGAGCTTTCAACTACGTTGAACAAAATGGCTATCTCAAAATTTTGTTTGGATGTGTTTGTGGAAACGGTGGGCGTGAGTGTGGGGTTAGTTGCCCTCCAATCACTTTCGACTATTAAACGGGCACTAACCCTTTCAATTTCCCGTCAAACGAGTACTTTTTGAAGTTTCTACGACAACACTTTTTAAAGAAACCTTATATGCCCCTAGGGCATAACTTACAATCCTTGCGCTTAGGGCTGCGGGGGGAGTGTCATCCTCAAAGAACTAATTTCCGGACCTTTCAACTACGTTGAAAAAAGTGGCTATCTCAAAACATTGATTGGATGTGTTTGGGGAAATGGTGGGCGTGATAGTGGGGTTAATTGCCCTCAATCACTTTTGAATATTAAAAAGGGCGCTAGCCCTTTTAATTTACAATCGAGTGAGCCCTTTTTGATGTTTCTACGACAACATTTTTTATAAATACCTTATATGCCCCCAGACCATAACTTACAACCCTTGCAAGGGGTGCTGCAAGGGGGCTGTCATCCTCAAAGACCTAATTTCTAGAACTTTCAAGCACATTGAACAAATTGGCTATCTCAAAAATTTGATTGGATGTGTTTTGGAGAATGGTGGGCGTGAGAGGGGGTTTAGTTGCCCTCCAATCACTTTAGAGTATTAAAAAGGGCACTAGCCCTTTCAATTTCCAATTGAATGAGCCCTTTATTGAAGTTTCTACGACAACGCTTTCTAAAGAAACTTTATATGCCTCCAGGACGTAGGTTACAACCCTTTCCTTGAGGGTCGTGAGGGGGTTGTCATCCTCAAAGACCTAATTTCTGGAACTTTCATGTACGGTGAACAAAGTGGCTATCTCGAAAGTTTGAGTGGATGTGTTTGGGGGAATGATGGGCGTGGGGGGGGGCTAGTTGCCCTCCAATCATTTTCGACTATTAAAAAGGGCACTAGGTCTTTCAATTTCCAATCGAATGAGCCCATTTTAAAGTTTTTACGACAACGTTATCTATAAAAACTTTATACTCCCCCGGGGCATAACTAACAACCCATGCCCTGAGGTATGCGGGGGGGGGGTTGTCTTTCTTAAATACCAAATTTCCAGAACTTTCAACTACGTTGAACAAAATGGCTGTCCGAAAATTTTGATTGGATGTGTTTGGGGAAATGGTGGGCGTGAGAGGGGGTTTAGCTGCCCTTCAATCACTTTCGACTATTAAAAAGGGCATTAGTCCTTTCAGTTTTCAATCGAAAGAGCCCTTTTTGAAGTTTCTACAACTACACTTTCTATAAAATCCTTATATGCCCCCAGGGCAAAACTTAAAACTCTTGCCCTGAGGGCTGTGGGGGGAGTGTCATCCTCAAAGACATACTTTCCGGGATTTTCGACTACGCCAAACAAAATGGCTATTTCAAAATTTTGATTTAATGTGTTTAGGAAAATGTCGGGTGAGGGAGGGGTGTTAGTTTTCCTCCAATCACTTTTGACTATTAAAAAGGGCACAAGCCCTCCAATTTCCAATCGAATGAACCCTTTTTGAAGTTTCTATGACAACTCCTTCGATACGAAGTGCCCTGGTCTAAACAAAAAAAAATTAACACAATGTGCCAACAACGTTCTTTATTTAGGCAGTGCTATTGCGCTGCCTATGATAAGAGTCAGGCTGGCCTCAGAGAATATATTCATTTCTGGACGCCATTGCAGAAGCCTGCTGGTCACGATAGTCAGTAGACGATTTATTTTGTTTTAAGGGGGTTGGCATGGGCGGGGGGGTTTACATGAGGGCTTTTTAACTTCAGGTATATAGTTTCTAACCATGGAGATTATGGTGGTACTCTTTTCGTGCTGCCCAGCATTTCCACTCCAGAAATAGCACCCGAAGTGCCATTTTCGGGTGTTCTTTGTGATTTCATTTTCAAGTTGAATTTATAAAAGCATATAGATATAGCAATTTTCTTTCAAATTATCCCTTAAAACAGCTCCCTGTGAGGTTTCGGTGCCCCACTAGTGGAGGACAATAAAACTTAATAAAAAAAAAAATACACATCAGTGTTTCCCATGTAAAAAAAAACGCGATTTTCTTGTTCATCAAGGTGAGGGGTTCTAGTTTTCTTTGTAGATATATCTTGCGTAATCTGCAAAACAGTAATATAGTTTGTTTTAAGTTTTAGTTTCGCTCTTCAACTCCGTAAGATGAACTTTTTTAAATTAATAGCCTAGTAAAATAATTTTAAAGTCACCACAATCCTAATAGGCTTGTGTATAACATGCAATCTGTGTAACATACAAAATATGAACATTTTTTTAATGCTAGCCCTCACGTCTCTGAACGTCAGCAATATTTATTTTCAAGGCACTTGCTATAAATGTACCCATTTTAACATTTATCTATATTTGCCTTATCATTCCGTATTTTTCTATTGACTTCTTACCAAATTATTGCCTTGGAGTTGTCATAGAAACTTCGAAAAGAGCTCATTCGCTTGGAAATTGAAAGGCCTAGTGCCCCATTTAATAGTTGAAAGTGATTAGAGGGCAAATAACCCCCCTCCCACGCCCATTATTTCCCAAACACATTCAATTCAAAATTTTGAGATAGCCATTTTGGTCAGCATAGTTGAAAGATCTTGAAATTATGGCTCTGAGGATGACAACCCCTCCACAGCCCTCAGGGCAAGGGTTGTAAGTTATGCCCTGGGGACATTTTTATAGAAAGGGTGATCGTATAAACTTCGGAAGGGGCTCATTGGATTGGTAATCTAAAGTTCTAGTACCCTATATCATAGGTAGCGCAATAGCACTGCCTAAAGAGTGATTTGGGCACAATGTATTATTAATTTTCTTTTGTTTTAGACCAGGGCACTTCGTATCGAACGATTTGTCGTAAAAACTTCGAAAAGGGCTCATTCGATTGAAACTTGAAAAGGCTAGTGGTCTGATCCTGAGAAGACATGGGGGTTATCAGCCCTACTCGTGTTAATTTTTGCTCGTTTTGAGTTTGAATCAGCTATTTATTGTAATTTCTGTTCGTTTTGAGTTTCATTTATTTATTGATAGTGATTTGTGGTACTTTTACGCTTGGAAGATTATTTGACTTAATTTCTGCTCATTCTTAACTTAATAGAGCTCTTTACTTGTGTTTGAAAAACTTGTTTTGAGGAAAAAGTTTTTTAAATTAATCAATATTAGGAAACGCCATTTGCTTATCTACTTCGACAGCACTGTCTAGCAAATAGCCACGTAATTTTTACGACAGGTATTTTTGGGGGATTATTTGAAAGATTTTTTTAGGACAGATAAAAAAAATATATTTTTATTTCTATCTTCATCACAGGCATATTTTCTTAGAAAGTAAATAGCCTTAAAAACCCAAACTATCCACACGAGGCCGGTTGCAATTTAGTAAAAAAGTCTGGATGTGAGGTACTTAAAGTCCAAAGTGGCCAAGTAGTTTAGAAATATAGTATTATGAAGTGGATTTCTCCCTTATAATCTGAGGGATCCAGCTTTCCCACCCTCGCCATTCCCCTGGCAGGGCCACAGAGTCAAGAAAAAGCAGGGGGGTGACAAACTGTATTTTAAAAAATCTAGGAGAGGTATTAATGTTCTTTGGATTTTTTCACTGAAAATACCAAAAAGAATATTTCTAAAATGCTGGTAGGGAGGGGAGACCAAGGGAAGCAATTGCCTCTTCTGCCCCGAACTCAAATTAGCACCCCTACCCTTTAGGTTTTCTGTAGGTCAAATTGCTTTTCTTTTCTATTTTCTATCTTTTTAACAAAAGTAATAGCGTAAAATCTATCATTTTCGACAAAAAATGTTTTTCAAAACAAATCATGTTTGTAGTAATAACCGCGACATATGGAAGAGTAGAATACAGCCTGTAGAAGCCAAAAGTTTAAAACACGTTTTGGAAAAAAAAACCTGTTTAGTGCAAAAAAATGCAATCTGATACTGATTCAGGAATACTACTACCACTGGGATTTCAGTGCAGCACCAAGCCGCCTCTGGCCAACTCAGCTGCGCACGTTCCATCTCTATCCCAATCTATTCAAAGCTTCCCAATTTACCCTCCCAAGAAGCTTCAATATGTTTTTAATCCTTTCTTAGGGCCTTACGATCCAGGAATGGTAACAATTATTTCGGTTAATCTTAATAGTAAAAGGCTATTGCGAAGACAAATTTGGAGGAACTTTAAAGAAGAGCCTGAAACCAGCAAAAATGGCTTCGTATTGAAATGAAAAGCGTGACATTGAAGCCACCATGGTCTATAACCCCACAGTGGAATTGTAGTCTTCCATTTTGAACAATAGCGAAAATCACTTATTTGACATCGGTAGCATTGATGTATCTTTTTCTACCCTGCGAGTGGGGCACTGGAACATCATAAAGATCTGTTTAAGGGTTAATTTGAAAGCAAATTTTCAACATTCATCTTGATAACACCATTAAAAAGTGTCATATGGCTCCAAAATGATTTTGTGGTGGTATTTCTAAAGTGGAAAGTTTAGGGAGTGTAAAAATCTCCATGGTCAAAACCCCTAAACTTGTCGCTTATAATTCCTCCTATTTTATACTAGCCCCTTAGTAAGTTTCGCAAATCTTCCGCTGACTAGCAGCGATAGCGGGCTAATGTAACATCGTAAAGATATGTTTAATGACTTATTTCAAAGCTCCTGATGATATTCCCGTGATTTTTGTATATCCGGCTTTATTACACCATCCTAAAATGCCACATGTCACGAGAAACAGCGCTTTTTGATGTCACCTCTGGAATTTAAAGGCTGAGGAGCGTAAAAGGGGCGTCTTTGTAATCTTCATGGCGAAAACCTTCATCTAGAAGTTCTGAATCACACATCTTAAAAAAGAGGAAGATGAAGTGACGAACGAGGTGGAGGTAAATGCCGCAGTGAGTTACTTGTTTATTCATGATTCTTCCGCTGACTAGTAGGACTAGCAGGCTACTGCAATATCGTAGAGAGATGTTTAATGGCTCAGTTCAAACCTCTTGATTATATCTAGGTAATTTTTGTTAACTTGTTTCGATAATGGCATTATAATCTTTCACCAGAGGTTTACAACTCCCCCTTTTGTATGCTCGCCTTCTTATATATTGTCGCTCCCAGCCCTTCTAGTAATTAAAAACTAAAAATAATTCTTAAAAAATTGCCTTGCGAAACAAAAGTTACCTAAGTTTGTTTATGAAAAAAATCATTATTCTTATTTATCTCAACAATAAAAGTTAATTACGAAAATAATTTTCGGAGATTTCAAAAACGAGTTTGAAACGCTGATGTCAACCTTTTTATTCTTTTATATTTCTCCAGTACCAGCGGGCACCAAAACATCATCGAAAGCTATAAACGAGCACATTTGAAAACTCATCCTTACATCTATATGCTTAGTATAAATTTGTCTTGACAACCCAAGGGTCGCATATGACACTAAAAATGAGAATTTTCGTCTCGTGTACCATTAAATTCTTCATGGTTAAAAGCATTAAACAGATGGTTAGAATCTCCATTTTGAACCAACCCCCCCCCCCCTCCCCCTTCCTAACTCATTTAGTAAGTAAAAAAAAAACAAAAAATTAAAAACGAGTTTTGAAAAGAACCTTGCATAGTGAAAAATTGTGGTCACTCAGATTCAAAACTTATTGGGAATAATAATATATACTATTTATCTTTATCCTTACATTAAAAGTAAATTACAAAAACACTTTCCTAAACAGAGTTTAAGCCCAGATGTGCCTATTTTTCTCCTTTTTTCCAGCGTTTATGGTATCACACACATACCCGTAATTTGAAGGCAGGGGGACTGCCCCTCTCAATTTAGAGTAGGCCTACTCCTTGTTTAACCTCGTATTCTTCATATAATATGATTTTCAAGATTAGTTCTCCAAAAAATTGGAGCCCAAGTAGCAATAACAATGAAAGCATACTTTATTGTGATAAATTCAAAAGACTTTGCAGCATTGTGGCAGAAAAAAATGTCTTATTGGTGTATTGCATTTTGGGGGATTAATCCTTATTATCAGGAAATTGTATTATGATCACTCAACATTCAGAGTCAATCGGGTGCTTTGAAACTAAAATCTAAACATGACCCTGTTTCTGTTTCTGTTTTATTTTTTTTTTATTTTTTTTTTTTTTTTTTTTTTTTTAAGGCTTTAACATATTTATTGTAGAATGAGCCGTCTCAAAATTCAGCTATGAATCTATTAGTGATTTCTATTATTAATATGCCAGTCTGGAACTGGTCAAAGAAGGAACACTGGCGCCGAAGTCGAGTGCTTTGGTGATTTATGAGAGGACGCTCGTGAACCAATTCCCACGAGATTCTAGTGGCAACGAAAATGACGTCAGAAGAGCAAGAGCGAGCAATAAATAAACAGGCAAGGGAATTAGTTGAAGTAAATGTAAAAAATATGACTTACGCTCATCCATTGTTACCAAAATTGACCCACTTTGAAAAAAAGAACAGAGCATTTGTTATAGGGAAATATTTAGTATTTCAGAAACTAAAATAAAATAACAAATAACAGATTTTCAAACCTAACAGTTACTTTCAAAGCTAAAGGAATATTAGCATACAGAAAATCATTGGGTACTTATATGTTATAGCGCCTATGTTAAGTGCTTCATCTAAGTAGAACCTGTTTTTCTGACTAATCCTTATGAACTATCACAAAATCAGATGAAAATATAATACTTTAGAAACAAATTTGGGCTATATATTTGCACATTAGGGGGGTAGGTGTTGAAGTATATCGGGTCTGCATGCAAAATGTGTTAGGTACAATTATTTTGCATTGTGAAGTAAGAATTGTTTTCTAACTTCACACTGTCCAAATACTTGACCCCCACCACCCCACTAATGTGCAAATAGATAGCCTAAATTATATATTTCCCATCTATTCTGTCACTTTCCTTTGTTTGTCTCACGCTAAGCAGAAAAAAACTAACAAAGAAACCGGTTCTACAGTGCGTCAATGGATAAAGAACTTAACATAGGCACTATAACATATAAGTACCAATCATTGACCAGGTATGACTATAATCACTCAAGAAGCCTCTTCACATAAAAGTGGATTTATGATTAAATTTCATTCTCATATGGCGTCTGTGAATATTTCTGCATTATTTTGCTACAATTTGCGTCCGGTCACCCAAAAGTAAAAATAGCGGATATGATGAAGAATTATGGACAATATACTGTTTATGGTGAATTCCCCCCAAGTAGTTCTGACTATATCCTTAAAAATTGACCAACAACAAAATTCGATTCTTGTCTTGTAGTAGCCTACAGTATTATCATAAGAACTCAGGTTGTACGTCAACTTTGTTCTCAAACAAGCACACAAAATTCACAAACCTTTTTCTTGCAGTACTAAATAAAAAATAAAAAATGAATTGTCAAATTTAAGTAAATGCTGGAATAAAACATTTGCGATTAACCACTAACTACATTTGTTGCACTTACAAATGCTTTCAGCAAAGCGCTATAAAACTTTATTGTATCGAGTAGAATGTTAAAGAGGGAAGGGGCATCTTAGCCTACCTCATATGCAAGATTTTTTCTGTTTGTTTTAAATTTAATGTCAAGAAGAATTTGATTGTATGAAATTAAAAAACAAGTTTTTTTTAAATGAAAGTAAAGAGCAACATAAAATTTAAAAGCAGCTGAAATAAACTCGTATATGAGGTGGGCTGTCCCCATCCTCCTTCACCCCCACTCTTTATGGTAAAGTTTTATAGTAGCCTTACTGAAAGTGTTTTTGAGTGCAACAAGTATCTTTAGTGGTTAATTGCTAGTGTTATATTCACAAGACATAATAGAAATTCTGATCTGAAAATTTTATTGCTGAAGGCAAATGCGCATCAAAAACCTCTTACATTTCTGAGACATCATGAAAACACCTTAGCGCAAAGAACAAAACGTTGAGGGGTGTCGACCCCCTCATATAAATGATAATTCCAATGTGTTTAACTTTTAATATCGTAATTTACTTTCACTAAAAAGTCTTGCATTTAATTTTGTTTTAATGTTAATATCAATTTTGATATCAACTATACGTCATCTTCGTTTTCAATTCCATCCAGGGTTATTCTAAATACGAGGGGGTGCTTCTGCACACTCAACCTCCGCTCTTTACATTGAAGCTTAGGTTTTATATTATAATAATTGAAAAAAAGATCATCTATTGCATTTACACTTAAAAATAAAATATAATTTTCTTAAACAAATACTATCGTTTCCACAATAAGAGGGGAGCTTTCAGAACCAACACTGCACAGGTTCGCTTCATACATCTGTATTTTATTGCAAATGAAAAGAAGTAATGAGTAAAATCCGTATTCATCTTAAGCCCTCTCATGGAAGTCGGAGGTTGATACGTCAATATGTGAAACTATAAACATTAGTTTTTGTTGGATAAACAGTCTATGATCACGGTTCTTTTCATGAAACTGCATACATGTTTAGGGACCAAATATTTTTGTTTCATTGTTCAAAAAAAGTCTTTGCTTCATATCCCTCTCTCGTCCTTCCCCCTCCTTTCCACGTGCGCAACTGTCTTGTACTCAATTTGAATCCTGTTGCTTTTAGTCAAATTAACAATTCTGTTATACAAAATCTCATTTTGCGTAGCCTATGTAAACTTAGAACAACTCATTACTCATTCAACTAGTTTGCAAAGGTGCATCAAGCTACTTTGTGCATCAAGTCAATAACCCCTGTTCAGTGGTTATAACATTTTAAAACTCAAATTGTGTTACGGAGCGACACCTTGGTTTTGTCCTGTTTTTTTTTTGTTTTTTTTTTTAGTTTTTCTTTTCAATATTGGAAAGTGTGGTGTTCCTGCTAGAAGTTTAACCTCAGCCAACCTGATGAAAGGCTCATCAGTTTGCTTTTCTTGAGCCAGAGTCTGAATTTTGTGAGTTGGAGTAATTATTATAGTCTACATAAGAGTGGATCAGTGTTTCCCCTTACACCAATCCCGAAATTAAGTAACGCCAGAAATTCCTGAAGAAATTCAGTAGAGCATTATCAAAATTCTATAGGTACTTTCCCTAAAGTTTTTGAAGTATCAGATTCCTGATCTTGAAAATTTAAAGGTAACTTTTGTGCTATGCAAGGGAATTCAAATTCATTTCTTTTTTTGAGGGGCGAGGGGGGGAGAAATAGGTTGTGGCTATAATTTTTTTTAAAATGCAATCTTCCTCACATCACCTCCATTAGAAAAAAATTCAGATCTGTGAACACCACTGTAGACTGTAGCGTCTTCTTTTTTCAAACATGAAACACATTTGATACCGCGCGTACTAACCCTGGGAATATACGTCAGAACCTTAGTATAGTTGCTAGTGGTCGGACAAAAAAAACAGGTTTTTCCATAGGCTTCTCGTGGTGTGTACATCGATATCGCGCGTGCATGAAGGCGGAGTATGAATATTGTGTGTTTTTAAATATGTTTCACATTTTTTTTAACGGAGATTATAGCCTTTGTTGATACTGTATGTTCTGTCTACTGTGGTGAACGCTGCCTGTGGTCGGGGACCAACAACTACTGCCAATGAATATACCGTATTCTCCTTTTTCGCAATATCTTTAAAGACATTCTCAAGAAATATTTCCAGCAAATTTGATTCATTGAATGTATTTTGCTGAATAAATCCATAATATTAGTTTTAAAAAAAAATTCCGAAAAAGGAGTTTTTTCAAAGAAAAGTAAGGCCATTTTAAACTTAAGATCAGCAGATACAAATACCTGTTAAAATTCAAACTCAAAATGCCCAGAAATTACTATTAAAGAATAAATGAAACCCAAAACGAACAGAAACTAAATAAAGAATCATAGCAAAACAACATACAACAAGTAATAACATAAATGAATAAATAAATCATAGAGCGAGTAATGCTTAAATCAAACAGTTCGTGGTAACGAACTGTAAGTAAGGAGCGACCCGGCTCAATGGTAACCGAAACGCTAAAAAACGGGATTTTGATACCAATAGATACATCAAAAGAATCAGATTTTAATTCTGATTTCAAATATATAAGTTTCATTAAGTTTAATCTTAACCATCAAAAGTTACGTGCCTGAGAAAATTTGGCTGATTTTTGAAAAAAGGGAGAAAGACCCCTTATAGGTTACAGAATCTTGATAAACATCCTACCGGCACATTTAGCGTATTAGAGAACTCTACTGTCGATGTTTCAAGATCTTATCTACAAAAATGTGGAATTTTCTATTTTTGCCAGAAGACATATCATAGGTGCAGGTTTTTTTTTGTGGTGGTTTGTTTTTTGTTTTTTTTTCCCCAGGGCCGATTGCATATATCCAGTGGTCTTAGAATATCGTGGGAGGGCTTATTCGAACTGCAATTAAAAGACATAGTCCCCTTCTTAAGTAACCAAAAAAAATGGAGGGCACCTAGGCCCCCTCTCACGCTCATTTTTTCCCAAACTCACCCGATCAAAATTTTGAGATAGCCATTTTGTTCAGCATGGTCGAAAATATGATAAAAATGTCTTTTAGGATGACTTGATCCCCCAAAGTCCCCAGGGGAGGGCTGAAAGTTATGAACTTTACTCAATGTTAACATATAGTATTGGTTATTGGGAAGTATACAGACTTTTTCAGAGGAGATTTTTTCTGGTAGGTGGGGGAAGGAGAGGGTCGGGGGCTATATGGAAGGATCTTTCCATGAAGGAAGTTTTCATGGGGGAAGGGACATTGCTATGAAGGGGGCGCCGGATTTCCCAGCATTATTAAAGAAAAAGATCAGGAATTAAATAAAAAAAAACAAGTTTTTCAACTGATCAACTGATTGTGATTAAGAGGTCATTTTTAAAGAACTGGAAAAAAAATTCGAACTATAGTTTAAAGAGCAGGGTATTGACTAGGGGGCGAACCCCCTAATATACGTGTTAAAAATTTATGAATATAGAAGTTCGTTACGTAAGTTAATTCTAAGTTACGTATATTTATTACTAATAAAAACGTTCGTAAATAAAATTAAACAAGTTTCGAGAAAGCCATTTAACCAAATATAATATGCAAATTTTGTTTTAATTATTCATGTACGGTGAGCCAAAATCAAAACCTGCATTAATTCAAAAACGTTCAAAAATTAAATAAAAAAAAACAAGTTTTTTTAACTGAAAGTAAGGAACGACGTTAAAACTTAAAACGAACAGAAATTATTCCGTATATGAAAGGGGCTGTCCACTCCTCAACGCCTCGCTCTTTAAGCTAAAGTTTTACTTTCTCACAACTCTTATTTTTTTTAAACAATAAAAAAACTTTAGCGCAAAGATCGAGGCGTTGAGGAGGGGACAGCCCCTTTCATATACGGAATAAGTTCTGTTCGTGTTAAGTTTTAACGTCGTTTCTTACTTTCAGTTAAAAAAACTTGTTTTTTTTATTTAATATAATATGGAAATCAAGGTGAAAACGAAAAAATACTTTGCTATTGAAGTATAAATGAAACCCAAAACGAATAGAAATTAAATAAACAATCAATTCAAACAAACATACATCCGATACCAATATAAATGAATAAATAAATCTTAAAACGAGTGTAACTTTAAATTGAATATGCAAATCAAGCTTGAAACGAACAAAAATCACTACAAACACGAGTTTGGGTATCGCCTCCTTCTCTCATTGTAAAATTCTAAAACCTACTGCGTAATTGGCGCTTTACTGAAAACGAATAGTATTACAAATATTTTCTTTTGTACTTAATATTGAAAATAAACATTAAACTTACAGTAAAATTTTTAACTGATGAGCTTTCAGCGATTAATATCATTATGCATCAAATATTTAGTTTAATTTATTAGTTATTTCTAAAGTTATTCAAGACGAATATAGTTTCACTACAAACAAGAGTTTGGATACTGCTCCCTTCCTTAACTGTAAATAAAAACCAAAAGCCTACTACGTCATTAGCGCATCGATGGAAACGAATGATATCGAATCGAACGAAATTAAAACGAATCGAATAAAAATAACTACAAACAAGAGTTTGGGTATCACCTCACTGCAGAAGCCTAAAACCTACTGCGTCATTGGCGCTTTACTGAAAACGAATTATATTACAAATGTTTTCTTTTGTACTTAATATTGAAAATAAATATTAAAATTACAATAAAATTTTGAACTGATGAGCTTTTAGCAATTTATATCATTATACATCAAATATTTAGTTTAATTCATTAGTTCTTTTCAAGATTGGTCAAGACAAATATAGTTTCACTACAAAAGGAGTTTGGATACTGCCCCCTTCCTTAACTGTAAAAACCTAAGGCCTACTGCATCATTGGAGTTCCACTGAAAACGAATTATATTACAAATACTTACTTTTCCTCTTCTTGCAGCATTGAAAATGAAAATAAAATTACAGTGAAATAAAATCTTGAACTGATGGATCTTTCAACAACTAATATCATTACATATCAAATATTCAATTTGATTTTGTTTATTCTTTCCAAGACTGTTCAAGACACTTATAGTTTTCAGTAAGGCACCAGTGACACAGTAGGTTTTAGACTTTTACAGTGAGAGAAGGAGGCGATGTTCACCTCCGAGCTCTTGACTCTTAAAAAGTGAACTAAAACTTTCAATTTCCAATCAAATGAGCCTTGTATGCAGTTTATACGAGCACCCCTTTCATAAGAACGATATATGCCCCCAGAGCATAACTTGGAACGCCTGCCCTAGGGCCCTGGGGTTTTATCGACGCCGGAGTGTATCTTATCTGACCTTTGAACTATTTTTAACAAAACGGTTATCTCAAAATTTTCATGGGTTGGTTTTGGAAAAAAAGGCATGGGGGGGGGGGGCTAGTTGCCCTCGGATCTCTTTTGACTCTTATAAAGTGAACTCGAAATTTAAATTTTGAATCAAATGAGCCTTCTTTGAAGTTTGTGCGAGCATCCCTTTCATAAGAACTATATATACCCCCAGGGTATAACTTACAACGCCTGCCCCCGGGCCCTGGGGGGTTATGTTGACACCTGAGTTTTTGTCATCTGACTCGTCAACTATTTTAAGAAAAATAGTTGTCTAAAACTTTTTATCAGATACAATTTGAGAAGAGGGAGTCTAGGGGGCTAGTGGCCTTCCAATCGCCTTTGACTCTCAAAAACTGAACTACAACTTTCAGTTTCCACCAAATGAACCCTCTCTGAAGTTTATACGAGTATCCCTTCTATAAGAACCATATATGCCCCCAGGGCATAACCTAGAACGCCTGTCCTCGGGTCCTGGGGTTTGCGTCAATCCTGGAGTTTTCGTTATATGATCTTTGACCTATTTTTAAAAAAAACGCTATCTCAAAGTTTTTATCGGATGGGTTTGAGGAAAAAAGAGTGTGGAGGTGAGGGTTCTAGCTGCTCTTCGATCTCTTTTGACTCTGAATAAGTGAAGTAGAACTTTCAATTTCCAATCAAATGAGCCCTCTTTGAAGTTTATACGAGAATCCCTTCCATAAAAACCATATATGCCCCCAGGGCATAACTTACAACGCCTGCCCCCCCCCTCCACCCTCCGGGCCCGGGGGGGTTGTGTCAACACCGGAGTTTTGTTATATGATCTTTGAACTATTTTGAACAAAATGGCTGTCTCAAAATTTCATCGGATACATTTGGGGAAAAAAGGGCGTGGGGTGGTTACCCTGCGATCTCTTTTGACTCTAAAAAGTGAACTAGAACTGTACATTTCCAATCAAATGAGCCCTCTCTGAAGTTCATACGAGCATTCCTTCCCTAAGAACCAAATATGCCCCCAGGGCCTAACTTACAAGGTCTGCCCCAGGGTCCTGGGGGGTTGTGTTGGCACCAGAGTTTTTGTTATATGATTTTTGAACTATTTTTAAGAAAATAGCTATCTCAAAATTTTATCGGATGCATTTGGGAAAAAAGGGCGTGGGGGTGGTTACCTACCGATCTCTTTTGACTCTTAAAAAGTGAACTAGAACTTTCAATTTGCAATCAAATGAGCCTTCTCCGAATTCTATAAGAGCATTCCTTCCATAAGATATGCCCCAGGGCATAACTTACAAGGCCTGCCCCTGGGCCCTGGGGGGTTGTGTCGACACCGGAGTTTTTGTTACATGATCTTTGAACTATTTTTAACAGAATGGCCATCTCTAAATTTTTAGCAGATGTATTTGGGAACAAAAGAGCTGGAGGGGGGGGGGCTAGTCGCCTTCAGATCATTTTTGACTCTTAAAAAGGGAACTAGAACTCTTGATTTCCAATGGAATGAGCCCCCTCCGAAGTTTATGCGACTACCTCTTCCATATGAAGTGCCTCTGAGAAAAAAAAAATAATAACAAATGAACAAATAAATAATAAAACATTCGAGCCGTGTGGTCTTTACTATAGGCAAAGCTATGGCGTTGCCTCTGATAAACCAGAAAAGCAGTGGGTTTTTTTTCAAGAAGCAAAAATCTTGTACAATAACGTCAGTATTCGGTGGTCTAAGGATATAAACTTACTAAAGCCAATTCTATCATGTAGATTATTTCAATTTGAGCCCAATCAAAAATGTATTTAAACCTGGTTAAACTATTCTGATAGCCAATGTGCGATGCCGACATGTTTGAAGTAACAAATAAAGTTGATTTTCTCATTGAAAGAATACTTTATAAACACCACTATCAGGATATGGACAGATTTAAAAGATGAATGTGTAAACAAGAAATTCCAGCTAAACTATTTTCCATAGAATTATTCGCAGATTGCACAAAATTCTTTAGATTTTCCGCAGATTCCATAGGTTCTGTTTTTTCTTGGTTTATTTGATTAAATTCGGGAGATATACCGAATATTTTGTTGAAGTGGTACAGTAGAGAGCACTATCTAAAATTCGTCCGTCAAGTTTTGTTATTTCAGTTACTTATCTACTTTCGAATGAAAAGCTCTGCTCAAGGAAATCCGACAATCTCAAGTCTATTACCTCCGACTCATGATATATTCATGCCTACAAATATTATGCTACTACGGGGAGGCAACCCGTAATAGATATATTAGCTAGGAAGAGGTTATTCAGCCCATAGACGCCCATCAAAAACTACATCCGTGGATGAAAAACAACAATGAAATACTATTTTGGTATTAATTTGGAACCATCATGGGGTGAAGGTGCGTGAAAGAAGCTACCATGGTATTTGGAAAGAGAATAAAATAAGCAATCTGGGGATTTATCTTATAAACATGTTTCCTTTAGAAGCAGTAGACCACTAGTATTTGCCATGAGGCCATAGAAACATTGGATGAAAATCAGAAAGGAAATATAATTATGCAGAATTTGGAGTTCAGACTTGGCCTTTAAACCGAAGCCACAATAATTTTAAAACGGGATATTTAGCGTAAAATTATTTCGCAAACCCCGCAAATTGCTATCCGGCCTCTTTTTCTGTTATTACTATGAATGAGACGTGCAGCAGCTCTAGCAAGCAAGTTTCTAGAAAGATGCTGCTATCTAGGATCCCATTAAGTAACAGTTAATTAAGAAAAAATAATAAATAACTAGACAATTACCTAAAGGAGTGGACGGACTTACGGCGACCTCCGGGACCCGGACCCGAGGTGGGCTCCCCCCTTCAGCGGAACTTGATTTCCGGCCGTAAAAAGTTCAAAAAAAATATAGGAACATAAAATTACAGAAAAAAAATACATAGAAAATATTTTTATTATAACAATGACTTTAAGGTACTATGTGACTTATTTTCCATTTTCACTTGACTTGGGAAAACCAGCTTTAACCAAATTTCAAATTTTAAGGAGCATAAGTCAAATTTTTAGAAGAAAAACCTTCGAGTGAATTTTTTAAGCTAAAAAATCCCAGCCTTTATCTGAAAAATTACAATTTCACCTTATCATTAACCGTAAGGCTATTCTCATCACTCACAAATAATTTGTAAAGAAATATCCGACAGGGCTGTGACATGTGTAAAAAGCTGAATGTTATCCGGATCCCTGGGGAGATCCAGATTAAAATATATTAGGCAATGTACTAAGACTTTCCAGTTTTTGTTCAATCATAGCGTTGTTGAAACCCAGCACTAAGGTAATGCGAACTTTGCGCTCAATGGTATTGAAGTGTCCTTAGCGGATGACATTTTACTGGCAATGCAATATTTGACCAGTTTGGTTTAATTTATATACTAATAATAATTTTATTTAAAATTTTGTTTTTTATTTATTTTTAAGTGCCGCTCCCAGACCCCAGTTTGCCCCCCCCCCCAGCTGAAATTTAGTTTCTTCCAAAATCTTGTCAAAAGTCAAATAAACCTGCAAAATTCAAGCATCATCAGAGACAGATCAGTTTATTAATACATATTTACAATTATAGTACTATAAGTTACCTTTATATAGTAGGCCTACTATAAAGTACCTTTATAATACTTTTAAATTAAAAATTTTTAAAACCAGGCTTTTATTTTTTGTTTCCATTTATTTTTTTGTGTTTGGGGTACCAGTGGCTCCCACCCCCCCCCCCCCAAGACACAATTAAGCCTAGGTATTTGTCAAATTTTTGTGTATTTTTATTCTGCTCGATATATAATATGCACTATATATTATGACACTCTTTTTTAAACAATGACCATTTTATATTTTCACTTTAAATCTAAATTAATAAGTTATTGACTAAAATATATGAATCTTATTCTTTTAGAATACCCTTCTGGTTCTTCCTTTAACTTAAAATAAAAACTCTTATAACCGTTTTAACGACCGCAATGTCGTTTCTGCCTGTCTTGGGACGCAGCCCACTCAGAACCGCGCCCACCTAGCAAGGGCGTGTCCAGGGTTTTCGTACGGGGAGGGGGGAGGGTACAAAAAAAAATAATCAAAATTTTATTTATTTGCATTTTTTTTATAATTTTACGAGTCAGGCATTTTTTTTTTGAGGGGGGGGGGGTTGAAATCGAGAAAACCCCCGCCGCGGCGAGATTACTTGTGCGGCGTACGGTGCTATGGTTAACAAAACCTAGTTTAAAACAGGGTGTTTTATCCCCCCCCCCACGAACAGGGTGGGGCAATAGTAAAAAAGTAAAATAAAACAATACAAAGATTTTTGATGCGTTTTTTTTAACACCCCACCCCTTCCGAAATAAAATCCTAAATATGGCATTAGAACCAATTGACAAGAATCTATGCGTAACTTGGATGCTGCTTAAAGATTTTGTCTACGGTGCTAGGAAAGCATATGGCTTGATATTAGCTTTGAAGTTTAACCGTTCATTCTAAATTTTCCGTTGTAAAATTTCCATGAGATAAACTGAAGTCGGAAATACTGTTAATTTCAGTTATCATAAAACAGTGCCTAGCCAAAACACAAAAGATAAGAAAGTCGAATATATTCGTTAACATCATGTACACCTTGAACTCTTTTTTATTAAGACAAAAATAAAAATATATAAAATACAATACAAAATAACAGTTCTATAAAATTTGACAAGATTTAAGAATGAAACTCGCTTCCATACGTTTAAAGTAACTGACATAGTGAAGACGAAGAAAAAAAAAGTAAATTCGGTATTATAAAAAAGGCATAGGAAATGATTTTATAGAGGCATAAAAAAAGGAGGGGAGGACGCTTTGGGCCTGATCCATCTGATTATCTCAATATTTTAAATTTTGTCCAATATTTTTTTATATTGCTTACATTCTATTTAAAATTTTCAAATTCCTTTTAGCCCCCACCTTCTCACCTAGAGCTATAATGCTCTGTGCATGCTTTCCTGTGATGTGTCAGCATATTGCTATACTAAAAAAATACTTTGCGCAGTCATATGGGCACAGCAGTGGCCCACGCGGGCTCAGCAGTTAGCCGATCCCCATTAGTGTCTCAACATTTTCAAATTCTTCGGTTAACTTGCTGCTGACAACATGGTAAGCCAGTATCAAAAATGCAGGGCTGTGACGTTAAACCTAGATTCCTCCCCCCTATCCTAAAGACCAAAATCACAAACCGTGCGATGTTTTTTTTAATATCCACAATGTTTCTGGTTTTACAAAAAGAAAAATCTTAAATGCAATCGACAAATGGTTACATAATCACACCATTTTTATTGAAAACATCTTTATTGACATGTATTATGACCCTAGACATTTTATAATTCATTTTAAAATGATCAAAACCTTATACAACATGTTTTAATATAACGCCCCATTAGTGCCCTCTAATTTGACCTGTTGCAGGTTCGCCTGCATTTTAAATGATCATCACCTGACCCCCGGTGTGAAGGTAACGCTAAAGGTGTGTCCTTCTGTATTTTACAATTGGAAAATGTGAATCTAGGGGTTGAATTCGTATAAAGTGTTCCACCATCGATTGGTGGCAACGTTTTCTCCTTTTTTTTGTATTTATTCTTATTCAAACTTATATGACTTGCTATGCAACCTCGGAATTTTGAACTATAATCATTACTCTAAACTTGTTAATTATAGGGAATGAATATTTTTGAAAAATATATCAACCTACTAAAATTTGTAGTTTCGACCCACGTGTCTATACGCTGTGCATGAAATACACCAACTTTAAGTTTTAATACAATTGGTTAGGTGGGGGAGCCCCTTCTGTTAAACCTTATTCTTGTCTTGTACCTTTGTCCAACTGAGATAGCTTCCAATAGATATTTTAACATTTAAAGCGAACCATCAAAATATTGAAAAAAAGAAAAATAAATTGCACAGTACATATTCAAACTCAGATTAATCTTATTATTCTTGAATCATTTTTACTAATTCATTCACTCATTTATTCACAAATGAATTATTTAAATCGTCAATTCACAAAAACTAAGCGAATATCTATAATTATAGTAAATTAATCTGAATAATAAGTCATCGGGATTAATAAGTCATCGGTTAGATTATACTATAAATAAATAATAATAATACAAAAAAAATACCATCCGGTGACACTACACTTCTATGAAGAAATATGGTAAAATTAAAGAGAAATCTTTTGATTTTTTTTTAATGGGAGTGGTAGGGTTGAAAGCCTCTCTTGCTTACACACCTGGATAAGCACCAACAACAATTCATCACTATATATATATAGTAAATATATATATATATATATATATATATATATATATATATATATATATATATATATATATATATATATATATATATATATATATATATATATATATATATATATATATATATATATATATATATATATATATATATATAAATAAATATATAAAATATATATATATATATATATATATATATATATATATATATATATATATATATATATATATATATATATATATATATATATATATATATATATATATATATATATATATATATATATATATATATATATATATATATATATATATATATATATATATATATATATATATATATATATATATATATATATATATATATATATATATATATATATATATATATATATATATATATATATATATATATATATATATATATATATATATATATATATATATATATATATATATGTATATATATATATATATATATATATATATATATATATATATATATATATATATATATATATATATATATATATATATATATATATATATATATATATATATATATATATATATATATATATATATATATATATATATATATATATATATATATATATATACATATATATAATTCGACTTGTTGACAAAGTGGGGCTCATAGTATGACTTTAATAAATAAGGGGTATTTTCAGGGCCGTACCCAGGGGGAGGTGAGGGTCCCTGATCGACCCCCGATCAGAATTCTGAATTAGCAGAATTCTGCTAATTATGCACAGGATGTAAATAATTAAATAATTCCTTATGTTTTATTTTTGTTAGTTACGCAAAGAACACTGACAACAATTAGTGTTCTAAAACACAGCATAAGTATTACACAGTATGGACAATTTCGCCCCGACATGGGCCACATCACAGAGGGCGACTTGGGAAATTCCCCAAAGCGTCATAGCAAGAGCTTCAACAGGTCTCCTATATTCACATCGCAATGCGCTAAAAATCTGTCATTGCGCACGCGAGTCGTCTGAGTCATGACGAAAGGTGTGTGATTAATGTGTCTAAAAAATCTTTAATGAGAGTCGAGGAATTTTCCATACTGTATTATATTTATGCTATGGTCTGAAATATCAGTCTCTTTTTTTGTACTCAATATTGGCCTGACCTTGTTGGTTTACTTTGACGTCAAATCGATATCAACATTATCATGACTCTGCTACAATGCTGACTAAAATCTATAATTTACTTAAATGGGCCACTGAACCTTGCTGTTTGGAGGTAGGGGAACCTTAAAAACCGACGTAGAGGGATCAGTTTTGCTTCTTCAAAGATTCGACTTGTTGACAAAGTGGGGCTCATAGTATGACTTTAATAAATAAGGGGTATTTTCAGGGCCGTACCCAGGGGGGTGGGGAGGGTACCTGATCGACCCCCCCCCGCTCCCCCCACCTCCAAAAAATTTGTCCGCGTCGTAAAAACGGAAAAAAATAATTACAAACAACGTTTGGTTTTTTTTTTTTGAAAAAAAATTCGCATCTGAAATTACTTAATTTTCTTCTGAGCAATTATACAAAAGTCTCGGATACAATGGATAATTACATCAGTGGATTAACCAAACCTCAAAATTGTCAATTTTGAGGTTGAAAAATGGACAAAACCTCAACCTACCATACCTCAAATGTGTCAATTTTGTTATGATGATTTGAAACTGGAATTAAGCACACACAAAATTAAATCAACTGATACAATAATAACCAGCCACAGAAATGAGAATCACTAGCAACACTACTCCAAATCAGCTCTATGAGGAAACAGGGCCGATGAAACCTGGGGATAAATAACATCCCTGAAATCTTTTTCTGCAAGACCACGTGGATCTAAGTTATCTTTGGGACTCTGTGAGGTCAGGGCCAAGGGAATTTACCCATATGTCTTCCCCACTCAACGGCACTGTAACAGGAGCAAGTTACGAAATGGAGATTCACAAATTTGCCCCTTCTTTTTGTCATTTATTAAGGCTAAGTTCTGACGAATGTTCAATTCTATATTTGTAGCCACAGTTAACGTCACCTAGTCTTCCTGTGAGTGGTACAAGTCAAACCGATACGGATCAAAAATCAGACCTCTAGGTTTTAAGATTTCACCTATCAATTTTGTAAGGCAGATAATCATAAAAACCTGCACATTAGATGAGGTTACCAACACCCCTGACATGGGTCTAAAATACCCGGAAAAAAAGTATGCCTTAAAAACACAGCTTTTATGTTGGGCATCCTTCCAGGCAGCGGCGAGAAACTTTTCTTTGCAAAATGATGTTTTTAATGGCGAAGCGTTTCGTTTTTTATGGAATCATTTTATGTAAGGATAATATATTTCATGTAAGTAGAATGTTTATTGATAAGGAAAACCGTCAAGTGGTGATTCACATCCATCGTTTGTCCATTTGCTTGTCCGACCAAAATCAGAAACAATAAAAAAAGACGAATCACCATGTGTTGATTAACGTTCAACGTTTGTCCAACCGAAACCGGCAACTAATAAAAAGAATCACAATTTGTTGATTAAATTTCAACGTTTTTCAACCGAAACCGGAACATAATAAACATACTCAAAATGGGGTGAGTCCAATCAAGAGTTGTTCTAAACAAAACCGTAACAAAAGACAAAAAATCAAAAAAATCACCAAGATGTCGTCAAGTGGGAGACCACAAGAAAAAATCTAGTCTCTGTAAAAGAATGTACCATTAATTAATAAATAATATAAAGTATGTTTGATTTCAAGAATAATTTTCTTTCAAAATCTTTCATAAAAAGTAAATTATAAAACTTAAAGAAAAACACCAAACTTATAGAGATCGTGTTATATAAAAACTTCTTATATACGAATTATAATACATTATATAATACATTGAATAATTAAAAAATAAAAAAAAACTATTAATATAGTAACACACTTGTTCTTGAAAAAAATAAGTTGACTTGAGATTAATTAAAAATAGATATAATATAAAAGAGAATACAATATTTTTGTTATTATTATAAATATAGATTAATAATTAAATATTAACTGCTGTTTAAATAAACCAATCCCCTCACGACTTTCTTGATGAATATTTCGAATTTAAGATATAATACTCTATTTTTAAAGTTACTAGCAATATCAATTCATCACAATTAAATATGAACTGACTGTTTCAATCACCCGATCACCTCAAACCTTTCTTTATCTTTCTTTATGCAGATACAACTTTCTTTTGGACGGGAAAGGTGTTCTTTTCAAGTTTAAAGGAATCTTTAAAAAACATTACAAAATTTCACTTTCTATACTTTTGCTATGAAAGCACTTGACGAGAATTCCAATAGAAGGAATTTACGAGGTAGCGTCGCTTAATAGTTTTCTCTTAATAAAAATTTTAAAATTACTTAATAAAAGATAAATATGGTTAAGTAAATAAAAACAAAATTAAATATCGGTTTAAAAATAATCCTTACAGCCTTTTACGCAATCAGAAAAGCAAAAAGTTACGGGTGTTCTTACATAGCAAATTTTCTCTGTAATGTAGGTAGTTTCAAGTAGACTCTAGCTTTACATAATCCTTTAAGGAGGCCCTAAACGGTCAATCATTTTGAACAAAAGTTTTCGTCAATTGATTGACGTGGGCTTCAATCAACCTTCAACCTCGACGAAAGCTAATGTAACACACTGCTTTTGATCAAAATGATTGAGTCATTCAAACTCTCCATCAATCAACGCTTGACTCAAGCGTCAACCAGGTTCATAGACGGTTAATCATGCTTGAGTCAATCGTTTGATGGAAGCTTATGATCAAAATGATTGACGGTCTAGGGCCTACTTCAAATTACGTAAGTTTATATTTCCTTATGGAGAAGTCAACGTAATTCTGGATGAGCAATTAATGAAATTTAAGAATAAAAGAATGAAATTTTCCCAGAAATCCTAGCGTCAAAATTGTTTGTTCATGCTGATAATGATCATTTTACACGTTTGTTATAATGGTTTTATGAAATTTTACGCTACCGTAGTGTGAAATGACTTTATTAGAGTGTGAAAGGTTATAATTCTGTGGGATTTTGCAAAAAGCGCTTAATTCCCTTTCTTAGAAAATGAGTTAAGCATATGGTTCAAAAGAGCTCGAAGAGATCTATCCATTGGTTTATTCAGACTGGGTTTATCTTTAATTCTGACCGATCTATAAATTGCTCCAAAAGGGCATAAAAAAGAGCCTATGGCAACAGCATTCAGACTGAGTTTATCTTTAATTCTGACCGAGCTATAAATAGCTCAAACCGTTCATAAAAAAGAGCAGCTGGCGTACATCAACCGGTCATAAATAACGATAAAAAATTGAACTATGACTAAATCTTTAAAGGTTCAAGGTTATTAAATTCTTAGTTTTGATAACGATTTTTTTTTAGTTTTTATTTTCATTTTGGTCTTTTGTAAAATTAAGAAAAGTGGATTTAGGTCTTTTTTGCAAAGTGCCACGGAATTAATGCAACGTAACTTAGCCATCTAGCATACATTAGTACGTACATATTGTAAAACCACTTCAGAATTAAAGTTAAATTTGTTAGTTCTCACATCACTTGAAAGAAGGAGTAGTCTCATAGCACTTATAATCACCTTGAGCCTTGAAATATTTTACAACCACCAATCAAATTCTAAAGAAGATCAAATTATTTACTTTCCAAAAGTAGAAAGCCTTGGTCTTGGATGATTTAGTGTCTGCACTGGCCGTGATGGGACTTTCGGAGGGATTTTGGGAGACGATGACCCATAATGACTCTGCCGCTTGGTAGAGTAGTACACAGAGTCCTTAGTTGACGGTATTTCAGAAATACCACTGTATTGTTTAACTCTTGTAGATGGATAACAGCTGACATAGCATATACTAACCTAAATGACTCCGGTAGATATAAACCGGGGTAAAAATGTTTTAAGAAAAATAGATAAATAACTAACGATATCCATGAAAAGACACGAGCATTAGCTTGAAACTTTATTTTTTTTATTCTTTTTTTTTTCAGAAATGTTTTTTTTTAATACTAAAAAAATATTTTTATATTTATTTTTTATTCTTTTTTATTTATACAAGATATTATAATAAAATAGATTAAATAATAAAATAAATTAATAAATCATATTAAAAATATGAATCAAAAAAAATAATTTAAGATATTATATATGAAAATAAAATAACAATAGAATATATAAGAAAGAAATTTCTTCATAAACAAAGATTTAACAAGCAAAATATTAAAATTTCCTCTGAACATTCGTAATAGGACAATAGGTTCAACATCGATTGCAACGATATAGTTAAAGGTACGGAACAACAAGCACTAGAGAAGTTTCTAACCTAAAAAAGAGTGTGTTCAGAGACCCTGATCAAAGGTAATTGGTTATAGTTGCTTGAACACAGTCAAGTCAATCCTATGTCTTATTGCATTTCTGAAAAGCTGCAAAAGTTGAAAGTTTGTTTCTTTGTCAGTAAGGCGTTTACGAGACCGTGAAGCAAAGTTTGCACAGAAGCTTACAGTTATGCAATATTTGTTTGTTTGATGACCTTGGTAGAGGATGTTGCATCTTCAGCCATTTTTAATCAGTCAGACTGAAATAACTATTGCTAAAAGTCTGCGAAGCAGATATTTGAAGATGTAAATAGACGGATTTCATCTTTTTTTCCTTTTTTTTGCAAATTTTAATCATTGGTTCATTTTAATCCTTCGGAAATCATAAAGAAGATATTGAAGAAACATAATGACATAATGAAGAAAATATTTAAAAACGATATTAGAACAGATGGGATATTTATCATGTAATCCTTACTACTTGCCAAAGATATTACTATGGTTTAAAGAAGATTTTTGAACATTACAAAAGTTATAAACAGGCAGGACTTAGTTTCAAGGTTTATAGCAGAATTGTGTTCATCACTTCAGCGGTCAAAAACCCCAACGCTTTCATGGACGATAAGGATTAGTTCCAAAAATTTATCAGTCTTCGGATATGAGGCTTCAGTTCGGATTTCAGATATCAAGAATCTATATTTGATAGGACCTTTACAGCAGAATTCTGCTAATTATTCAAAGGATGTAAATAATTAAATAATTTTTTAGGTTTTATTTATTTATGTTAGTTACGCACAGAAAACGGACCACAATTATTTTTCTGAAAAAAAGCATAAATATTATACACTATTGACAATTAGTCCCCGACATGGGACACCACACAGCGGGCGACTTGGGAAATTTCCCAAAGCGTCATAGCAACAGCTTCAACAGGTATCCTATATTCCCATCGCAATGCGCTAAAAATCAATCATTGCGCACGCGCGAAGGCGGAGTCATGACGATAGGTGTGTGATTAATGTGTCTAAAAAATCTTTAATGAGAGTATAGGAATTTTCCATACTGTATTATATTTATGCTATGGTCTGAAATATCAGTCTCTTTTTTTGTACTCCATCTTGGCCTGACCGTGTTGGTTTACTTTGACGTCAAATCGATATCAACATTATCATTACTCTGCTACAATGCTGACTAAAATCTATAATTTACTTAAAAGGGCCACTGAAACTTGCTGTTTGGAGGTAGGGGAGCCTTAAAAACAGACGTAGAGGGATCAGTTTTGCTTCTTCAAAGCAGAACTGATCGAATCCATATCAATAAATATGGCTAAATTTTGTGGTGAATGATTACTCTTATCCAGACGACTATGTAAAATATTATTAATTAAGTCTCCATACCTTTACAAAAATACCCTTACAATAAAGAAGACGGTGCATTCTTTGTCACTTTTCTATGCTTCTTGATTAAAGGGTTGTTAGGGGAAGAGCAAAAAAGTGGTTTACGAGCAGTTCATTCACATGCAAATTTGATTTAAAGCCAAAAATTGATTTAACTCTACACGCACCAGGGAGGTCAATTCATGAAAATTTAGGGGGGAGAGAGCATAATTTAGATTTTTATTAAGATAGTAAAATAAATATATTAAAAAATCGGGGGGGGGGGAGTAACTGGGGGTAATATTTTTAAAATTAATTAATAACTGAATTAAATGGTCTTTTGACCACATAATTTAATTTATAAACAATATAATGGTAAATAAAGAGGGTGGAGGGTAATTACATCTCCAGCCGCTCCTAAACCTTGAGAAAGAACCGAATTGGAAGATTTTCTAATAGCGATGATCAGTTCGCTAAAGGAAGGACACAAACTTCGTTTGGTCGATCATCCATACCAAGTCATCCATATGCCAAATTGCTCTAACTGAAGGAAATGATTAAACTCTCCACAGACCCAAAATCTTTAGGACCGATTGGAATAGAAGATTTTTGTTTACTGACTATTTGGTAAGAAAAGGTCATTTAACATGACATCAATGTCACTTTTGACACTGATAAGAGCCTCAACTTCGTTTGCAAAGAAGAAGAAGAAAAAAATCTGGCTGACAATTTAATTTTGCTAATTCTACAATAGATAGGTGGTGGCCAGGGTAGGACTTATTATATTTTTGGAAGGCTTTAAGAAGAAGAAGACGAGCCAAGCTGGCTGATAAATCAGAGGAGCCAAATCAGCCAAAAATAGGGCTGACCTAACCTGCACAAAGATTACTGAACTCGAAATATATACCTGGATTATCCAGTTCCTGGAATCCAAGGAGCTACTGCAAGAGCTAATTAAAACCGAACTACCAGTTACCATTAAGATCTGAGATGACCAGACCTACACAAAGAGTACTGATGTAAAAATATGCTCACCGGGATAACCTGGCTCCTGAGACCCAATGGGCCATTTCAAGAAGACAACTAGCAGTCACCTGTAATAGTCCAACAAAACTCATACAGAGATAAAAGGAAGGAAGCTAAATATCCTTGACTAGAAAGGCCACTTCGCTCCTAACAGATGAGGAGGAAGAAGATGAAAAGCATTCACTCAAGTGTAGACTTCGTTTGCAAAAGAAGAAGAAATAAATTTGACAGACCATCCAATTTAGCTAATTCTATCCACACAAAATACCTGTAAATAACTGGTCGACATGGTCATGTTTATTATATTTTTGGAAGACCTTAGGCTACAGTAAGTCTGGAAGGACAATATGGAAACTTACTTGTTGCAAGCTGCTCGTGGTCAGAAAGTGCTAGACTGGTGCTAGGCGTTGAACTACTGCGTTGACTAGAAGACGAGCTGAGCGCTCTTGATACACTTGTGTGGTGGTTTTGAACTGCTGACAAGAGTTCATCCATACCTATTACACCGTCAGAGGAGAAAGACAACTGAAAGATAAAGATAATTTGGTCGGATTAATAACTGGATTTATTTGCGCTGAAGTAGCTGTTCCAGGACAGCACAATTATAATTTACCTATATTCATATTTATATATTTACCTATATATGCATATAATTTACCTATATACATACTATTACACCAATAATTTACCCATAAGATAATTGACTTGGATATAAAAAAAGTTTACTATTTTGTATTTCAAAAGGGCGTTGTTCCTACATGGCAAAGCATTCTATTTAAAATAATGCATAATAAAAAGAATGGTTAACAGTAATATTAAAAACAACAGTTAATAATGTATATTATATATATTTGTACATTATATCATACATATATATATATATGTATACAGATATTACGGAAGACATATGTTACAGGTCGTTTCACGACACCGTTTCATTAGTTGTTATCATCAAACATCGATAAATTATTTGGTATTTTTGGCTGTAGCTGATATCTTGTACAATGAGAAAACCTACAATATTGCGGGCACTTACAAATTAGATGTCAACGTTACTAATACTACTAACAACTCATTGAAGAACGAAGTCTCGTGAGTTTTTATCGGCTGCGCACGGTCCTCATAACTAACATCCAGGTCGACTAGTCTCTCGGGACTACCTCTCAGGTTGGCATAGATATTACAATGTAGATACCTGTATTGTATACTTCGTCTGTAACACGCCGGGCTCACGTTACTAAGGCACCGGTTCATTAGTTGTTATAATCAGTCGCCGATAAATCATGGGTTTGGTAAATTCTCTGGGGTTTTTAGTTGTTGCCAGTTGTTTGTTGACTGTCTACTTTGGGGTGCTTGCAACTTAGATGGCAATTTTACTACCACTACTACTAACAGCTCATTGCAGCGCCAAGTCACACGAGTTTGAAGCATCTACTCAGTCATCCCAGTCTGTTTAAAGCTTCACTATTTAATTCCTCCCAACAAACTCCGATTTTCTTTAAATCCTTTCTTACAACCTCAACCCAAACATTTGGATGATGTTTTATTTTTCATTGGGCCCGAGAAAAATGAAGAAAAACCACCATCTTTGACAGCCTATCACCCTTCATCCGCAAAACTTGACCTAACCACCTTAACTTTTATTTAATTATGGCACTGGATAGTAGAATCAAACAAGATTTTTCGAACAAAAAATTTTTAATAGAAAATATATTATAATTATTTTACATGATTATTATTGTTACATAATTTATTTTTATTTGTCTTTATCTATTTTAATATTTTTGAGATTAAATTTTAATTTGTAATTAATTTTATATAATTATTTTATTTAATATAATTATTTTCAGTCAAATGAGAACCTAAAATCATCGCAAGACGATTCCGCTAGAAAAAAATCTAGAATACTTTTCTCAACCTTCCGAGGCACCCAAGAGTCTTCTTGACAACTGTCATTACCGCGGCTTACAATATCCTAATCTTAGTTCAAAGACGTATCTACTTATTAGTACGAACTGTTTCATCTGCCAAAATAAAACACTTGCAGATTGTATCTTCTATTTTTTATATAGTCTATTCACTGTGTCCACCATCAACAATAAAACTATTACCCAGGTAAGTGTAACTGTACAGGTGGTTGAATACGGTGTAACTGTGGTGTAACTGTGGTGTAAAGGTGGTGTAACTGTACAGGTGGTTGGTGGCTGTACAGGTCTCGTTTCCCAGCTGCAGCTCTTCATCCTCATTTACCTCTAGTTTAATCAGTAATCTTAGCATTAACTTTCAAATCTATTCTCGCATCCTGAACTCACAAAATTTTCAAAAAATAACTAATTTCACTAATATTTTTATCTAGGACACTCAAATCGGGAACCGGTGCCCACCCCCCAAGGAAAAGCCCCTCCCCCCTGAAAAATTCTCCCAAACTTGAAATTGAGAAGACACAGATAATCTATTTCGACTTATAAAAAAGGACTAGAACTCTCATTTTCTGACCACCTTCCTATAAAAGCCTAATTTCTTAACAATAGGCAGCTTGCATATTTTACAGCCCATTCCCCAGAGGCTGGAATGGAGGTTGTCAAACCTGGAAGCATGATTATTTGACCTTTGGACCAATCTGAACAAAATGACTATCTCAAAATTTTGATCGGATGTGTTTAGATGTCGGTGGTGGCTTGTTGCCCTCCAATCACTTTTGACTCTTAATAAGCGCACTAGAACTTTCACTTTGCAATCGAATGAGCCCCCTCCGAAGTTTATACCACCACCTCTGCCTTACGAAGTGCCTCTGGGAAAAAAAAGAAACAAATATATATTAATACTATGAGCCCTTTAGGCTCTTTACTACAGACAACGCTATAGCATTGCCTCTGACTTAGACAGGTGAGTAGAACTTTCAATTTTTCTTCTAATGAACATCCAAAACTATCCAGGGGGAATATGGAAAGGGGACAGTTATCCGGGGGGGAAACGCCTTGACTCAGTCAAACCATAGCAAACTCAGCAGAGTATGAGTTCAGGAGATTTTTGCCTTTCCCTTTGATATAATATTCTCCCGTGGTCTTTGCCGTGTTCCTTCAGATAAATTTCGTAAAAATGATCCATATAGTTCTTCTTCTTCTTATTTGGACTGTTATAGACACACTTTTGCGTAATCTCACCAGCAACATTTGGTTCCGGGCCCAGCAGAAGAGTTCAAACCCTGGGTCCCGTATAACCAACCAGAGATGAATTTCATTGCGACACTAAAGGAAAATAATCCGTATAAACTTAATCTGTGAGTTTTTTCTATACAGTGCAACAGCGCTGCTTAAGTAAAGAACGATGTTGGCGTTTTTTATCCTTTAAGTCAGGGCACTTCGTATTGAAGGAGTTGTCATAGAAACTTCAAAAAGGACTCATTTGATTGGAAATTGGAAGGGCTTGTGCCCTTTTTAATAGTCGAAAGCGATTGGAAGGCCCTTCCACGCCCACCATTTCCCCAAACACATCCAATCAAAATTTTGAGATAGCCATTTTGTTCAGCACAGTTAAAAGATCTGGAAATTATGTCTTTCAGGAGGAAACTCCCCCCACAGTCTTCAGGGCAAGGGTTGTAAGTTATGCCCTGTGAGATAGCCATTTTATTCAACGTAGTTGATAGTTCTGGAAATTAGGTCTTTGAGGATGAACCCCCCCCCCCCTCCAGAGCCCTTAGGGCAAGGGTTGTAAGTTATGCCCTGGGGGCATGTAAGGTTTTTATAGAAAATTGAAAGTGACTTTTGTCGTAGAAACTTGAAAAAAAGGACACATTCGATTGAAATTCAAAGGGCTAGTACCCTCTTTAACATTCGAAAGTGATGGGAGGGCAACTAACCCCCCTATCCCGAACACCATTTCCCCAAACACATCCAATCAAAGTTTTGAGATAGCCATTTTGTTCAACGTAGTTGAAAGTTTTGGAAATTAGGTCTTTGAGGATGATAACCCCCTCAGGGCAAGGGTTGTAAGTTATGCCCTGGGGGCATATAAGTTTTTTTTATAAAAAGCGTTGTCGTGGAAACTTCAAAAAGGGCTCATTTGACTGAAAAGTTAAAGGGCTAGGGCCATTTTTTATAGGATACACTTATCGAAGGGCTCCTCCACCCCCCACCCCACATGGCCCCAACCAGGGCCTCTCCGCAGTGTTATCTGGCCCTGTGGTTCGACGTAGATGAAAGGTCTGGTAGGTACTTAATTGAAGATGACAACCCTCCCCCCAGAGCCCTTTGTACACGGGGCGTTGTCTTCCCTTGGGGACTCTCCCTTGTGGCGATTAATGGGTGTCGTATAAGCATCAAACAGGGCTAACGCTATTGGACATTGTGAGGACTAGTGCCTTTTTATTATGAGAAAGTTAACAGAGTGCAAATGCCCCCCCCCCCAAGCCCATCATTTCACCCCACAATTTCTATCAAAATTTTTAGATCGCCATTTTGTTCAGCGTATCAGAACGGTCTGAAAATTTTGTATTTGAGGATAATAAAACCCCCAGCCATCAGGGGAAGGGTTGTAAGTTATATCTTGGGCACACATAAGATTCTTATGGAATGTGTGGTCATACAAACTTCGGAGGGGGCTCATTGGACTACTAACGAGACGCGCTAGTGCTCTTTTTAAGAGTCAACGCGATCGGAGGACAGCTACACAACACACACGTAGTATTGTCCCTAAACGCATCTAATAGAAATTTTGATATAGACATTCTATTCAAAATATATATAATGTCTAAATATCATATAAAAAGCTCTTGGGGGTTGAAACAAACCACAGAGATTATGGGCAAGGTTTGTAAGCTATGCCCAGCAGGGTGTATTTCAGGATTTTAGGGAAGGGATGTATGTTTAATTATAAATAGGAGAAATCTCAGACTTTCTACCTAAAAAAGAATATCTAAATATAGCATTTTGAAAATATAACACTAACATAAATTAATTAAAAAAACTTTTTAAACAAATAAGTTTTTAAAAAAAGTATAAGGAACTCCAGTAAACCAAAATGAACAAATATAAAAGAAAATAATCTACAAAGCATAAAACTACAACAAATAGGCCTAACTATCAATAAATAAATAAATCCAAAACAAACAGAAATTAAAATAATTAACAGAGTCAAACTCAAAACGAGCAGAAATTAATATGAGTAGGGTTCTAAACCACAAGCTTTCTAAATGCCAGAATACTTTACTGAAAAAAATTCTTTTAAATGTTTTCACTTTTATAACTTTAAAAAATCAAAAATTAATTAAGATATTAATTAATAAATATCATCATATGTATATTTAACTGGCAATTCACATTTTTTAATTAAATTAAATTGATTTTTTTTAATTAATTAAAAACTTACATTATCCTGTTATTAATCTTGGGGTTTATACCCGTAATCATAATAATTTATGATATTTTTGAACCTGAGTCATATTTATGTTAATTTCTGGTTGTGTTGGGTTTCATTTATTTATTGATACTGAGTTGTGGTAGTTGTATTCTTGGTAGATTATTTTATTCTACTTTTATTCATTTTGATTTAATGGAGTTCTTTACTTTTGTTTATAATTTATTTTCTTGAGAAAGTTTTTTTTAATAAATCATATATAAAATAGCACAAGCTTAGGTTTTGGCTGAAGAAACTAGCTAAGTTTTTAATATTTATGTTCTAGTGGAATTTCTGTTATATCAAAGCATAAACATTATACAGTACGCAAAATTCATATGTTCTCCGTTAGATATTTTTGGGACAGATCAGTTGCGCACACTTCTCATGACTCCACCTTCGCGCGTGCGCAACGACAAATATTGAGCACAGTGTAATGGGAATACCAAGTAGCAACTGAAGCTACTACTGTGACGCACAGGGAAAGGTCCCTTTCCGCGCGCTGTGATGTCCCATTTCTGAACCAAATTTTCCATACTGCATAATATTAATGATGTGACACATATAAAACTGTCAAGAATTGACCTAAACATAAAATAAAAACCTTCTCATTGTTGGAGTACAAACAAATCGAGCTAGGTCCACCAGAGCCTCTCGAAGCCTTTGAAGTTCGGCTCATTAGAATCATAACATTTTCATACATAATGTTCTTTTCTGCAACACCACGGATATTCATAGACAGATGATTGATGACGCAAAGATTCATTTGGGATAGAAGTTGTAGGTTGGGTCCTCCCTCCTTCTTCCAATGAGGTGTGAAGAGACTTGGTCTCCGTAGCAATGAAACTCTCCTCGGCTGTGTCCATCGCCAGAGGTCTGCATACCTCAAGAGCCTGTTGTTGACGATATTGTATAGTGCTGCAGGTGAGTGGAGTGAGGTTCAAATAGCTCGATTCAAAATTTGATGGAGGTCTATATATTGCAGTGATACACGAAGAGGAAGCACTCACCTAAAATAGAATTTTAAATTCAAACCAATCTAAGGATTAAAGAGTCATTAATATTACCAGATCACTAGCAAATGGACTTAAGTTCGATAAACTAACACTTAAAATAGGAAGTATGGAAGTATGGTATGAGAGGTTGTATGGATCATAACAAGGAGGTGACGTACAAAGACCTGCCATAGGTCAGTAAAAATATAAACTAACGTTACTTTTAACTTCATATGTCAGAAAACTGGGAAGGGGGAGCAGCGTCCCCCCTTTCCAGGCCTCGAACCACCAATAAAACAGGTTGTTTACTTTAAATGCAGATCCTTGAACTTTTAATATACTATAATTAAAAATGTATTTTTTAAATAAATCTTTAAACCTCTTTAAAATACACTACCATACCAACACTTCAAACACACCTTCAATTTAAAATAAATCTACTAAAATACAACTTTAAAAATACACCAAAAAAATATTTTTAGAATTAAAAAAAAATTTTAAAACATATTTTAAAAAATACATTTAAAAATTCAAAAAACAATATTTTTAAGCCAACAGAATAGGGGCTCTGAAAATAGGTAGTAACAACCTCTATGTTGCTACCTATCTCGGAAAAAAAAAATACTAAGCAACTGAAACGTCTACAGTAGCCTATCGACGCCCTATACTTCATCACGTGGTATGGATCATCAATCTGGATCTGGATTATGGACGCAATCAACATTTCCTTTGATATGATAACCTCTGAGAGGGGAAACGGGAACTGGCGTCTAATAAAAGTCACCAACCAGGTAGATTTTTTTGTGTTTTTTTTTGTATAAAAATTCAAAAAAATATATATACCAGGCATAATTAGTGTAGTTTATTAGTTTATAAAAAACACATAATAATTTTAAAAAGAATTAGAGAAAAACAGAAAGCTAGATGATGTTGGTGTTGTTTCTTTTTTCTTTTCTTTTTTTTTGCCGGTAATAGCATCAATATAAGCTCGTATAAGTTACCCTCACTATATGCATCCAAAACAAATTTCTTTTAGGTACAGGCGTCCTCAAATACGAATCATATTGAACCCCAAACACAAGATGATTTTGTATTTTCTTTTTTTTTTTCTTTTTTTGATTCAAAAATAGCACCATAGTCTACGCTTGTTATGTACAATAAAAAACGAGTTTAAGAATCGATTGAAACCCCAACCGCAAGCTGATGGTATTTTTTGGGGGGGGGGCACCCTATCCAACGGGTCAAAAATATGTATTGATTTTTCTTATCGTCTTTAAAACACAATTTTTTTTTAGGTACAGGCGTACATACAGAATAATCATTGTGTACCCCAAACACAAGTGTATTGGTTCGTGGCTTTTAGTCCTTTTTTTTGATGCACTGAAAGCACCAGTTTAGCAACTTGTAAGTGTAACATTATAAAGAATTAACAAGGCTATTTTTTTATATTATTAAATTTGTTTACTGTTTTTTTTTTAGATCCTAGAACCATATTTCCATCTGTTCATATAATATCAAAAAAATCGTTCAACAAACATTTTTTTTTAGGTAAAAGCTTTTTTCAAGACCACGTATTATGAACCCCACACAAAATTTTAGTGTTGCTTTTCTTTTTTTTCCTTTTTTTATGCTCAGAAAGCACCAGTGTATAAATGTATAGGGAAACTTAATCAATTCAGTACGAGGCAATTTTTTCTAGATAATATACTGTTCAGATCATGCCTTCTTTCATACAAAACCCCAGCCAGATGATATTTTTTTTTTTTTTTTTTTTTTTTATCATAGCAAATATGTATAATCGATGCCTTGAACATCAATAAATAGTTTAAGAGAGGAATTTTTAGATATTAAACATTTTGCTAGACCATGAATTTTATTATACTGCAACCAAGATATAGTATATTTTTTTTTTGGGGGGGGGAGAATTCTATCACCAGTTTACAAACTTTTAGTGTAATAGTACCTAAGTCGTGACAAAAAGATTTTTTATGAACATACATATGTAAGTGATCAGAAATTTGAAAAACAAAAACAAGTTTATGTTGGAGTTTCTTTTTTTATTTTTTTTTATGCAAAACAATACAGAGTTTAGCCAAGGACAAGTTAACCATAAACAAGAATTTAAACAGCGCTTTTTCCTTTCTTTGAAACCCCAAACGCTAGATAATCCTCATACTCTCGGCTTTCAACAACAATTTTTTTTTAGGTCAATACAGTTGCAAATACACCTTCTTTGAAACCTCAAACACAAGATTATGTTTGCGTTTCTTTTTTTTTTCTTTTTTTTGACGCAAAACTAGCACGAGTTTCCACGCGTGCAAGTTACCCTTACTATCGAATTTCAACAGCGATTTTTCTAGATTAATGCAGTTTTTTTTTTTTTTTTTTTTTAGATCCTAGCACAAGTTTCCACTCTTGTAAAATACTCTTAATCTCGGCTTTAAACAACAATTTTTTTTAGGTAAATACAGATGCACCTACCCCTCCTTTGGAACCCCAAACACAAGATTTTGTTGGCTTTTCTTTTTTTTTTTCTTTGATACAAAGATAGCACCAGATAACACTCTTGCAATTGAAACTTTATAAATTCAATCAGAGTCGATTTTTCTATTTTATTAAATTTTCAGATCATGTCTTTTCTTTGAAAAACCACACGCTAGATGATGTTTCGATTATTTTTATTTTTTATTTTTAATTTTTTTATTTTTTTTATGTTCCTAGAACCAATTTCAACACTTTTAGGGGAAACGCACCCAAATCTTTAAACACAGATTTTTTAGATCAATATATATGAACAGAACCAGAATTTTAAACCCAAAACACTATTATTTTGTTTTGTCTTTTTTTTTCTTTCTTTTCTGCAAAACAAGCAAAAGATTACACTCGGGTAATTGAACATTAATAACGACGGTAAGAGCTGATTTTTTCGGTAATAAACAAGTTGCAGATAACATATCTAATAATCCCCCCCGGACAGTTTTTGTATTAGTTTGGGGGGGGGGATCCACGACCCCATGTACCAAATATTTGTGTCGTCGCCCCATAAGAGGTAAGTCCAGTATTGTTGATTGAAAATCTCGTCTCACTTCAACATCCTATTGAACCCTAAACACAAGAGAATTTTGGCGTTTCTTTTTTGTCTTTATTTCATTCAAAACTATCACGAGTTTCCAATAGTACAATTTAAAGTTAAACGAGTCAGTAAAAGGCAAATTTATATAGAAGTATAAATTTGAAGATCATACAATTTAGTATACAATACACCGTCTAGCGGATGGTTTGGTTTGGGGGGGGGGGGCTCCTAGAAACCGGGTACAATATTTTTGTGGCGTCTCACCAAAGTCTTTAAACAACAATTTTTTAGGTACGTTCATATTTAAGTGATACTCCTTTGGAACCCCAAACACAAGATTTTTTTTTCTGGGCTTTTTTTCCTTTTTTTTGATGCAAAACTAGCAAGAGTTTAGACACGTACAAGTGAACAATAATCTCGAAATTAAACAGCGATTTTTTATATATTATTACCTTGGCATATGTCTTTTATTTTAAACACTCAACGCTATTTGATGGGGTTTTTTTTTTTTTTTTTTTTCCTAGAAACAGTTTACACTCTTGTAAGTTACTCTTACTCTCGGCTTCAAACAACATTTTCTTTTAGGTCAATACAAATGCAAGGACCCATCTTTGAAACCCTAAACACAATCTTATTTTTGATTTTCTTTATTTCCTGAAAAGATAGAAACAGTTTACAGACTTGCAAATGAAAGGTAAACAATACGTTAAGAGCAGATTATTTCTAGATAATTAACTTTTAAGATACCTTTTATATTACAAACCACCCGCTAGATGTTTTTTTTTTTTTTATTTTTTTTTGTGATCCAATCACCAGTTTACACTCTTGTAATTTACTCTCAATCGCGGCTTCATATAAAAAATTTGTAAATTAATACAGCTGCACATGCACATGCTGCACCCCTCCTTCACCAAAATCTGTTAAATGTTCCTTCGGTCCCCCCTCTCAATCAGGTACAGTTTCCTCTCAATACTTTTTTTCTAAATATTCAATTAACGGGTAGTTTCGGTACCCCCTCTCATGCCGTTCCCAATTCGAATATCTCATTTTTTACGATATCTACACATCCCGTTTGGGGCCTTTACCCCTCTCATTCAGTCCCATTTTACGCTACATCCTTTTTTATGATATATTCCAATACCGTTTACGGTCTTTCCCCCCTCTGATGCAGTTCAATTTTCCTCTAAATTCTTTTTTACGATCTCTTCCAATCCCGTTTAGGGTCTTTAGCCCCTCTGATGCAGTTCCATTTTCCTCTAAATCCTTTTTTACGATCTCTTCCCATCCCGTTTGGGGTCTTTACCCCTCTCATGCAGTTCCATATTCCTCTAACTCCTTTTTTACGATCTCTTCCCATCCCGTTTTGGGGCTTTACCCCTCGCATTCAGGTCCATTTTACTCTATATCCTTTTTTAAGATATCTTGCCATCCCGTTTAGGGTCTTTACCCCCTCTCATGCAGTTCTATTTTCCTCAAAATCCTTTTACGATCTCTTCCAATCCCGTTTTGGGTCTTTACCCCCTCTGATGCAGTTCCATTTTCCTCTAAATCCTTTTTTACGATCTCTTCCCATCCCGTTTACGGTCTTTACCCCCTCTGATGCAGTTACATTTTCCTCTAAAACCTTTTTTAATATCTATTCCCATCCCGTTTAGGGTCTTTTCCCCCACTCATTCAGTTCCATTTTCATGTAAATCCATTTTTACGATCTCTTCCCTTCCCGTTTAGGGTCTTTACCCCTCTCATGCAGTTCCATTTTCCTCTAAATCCTTTTTTACGATATCTTCCCATCCCGTTTTGGGTCTTTACCCCTCTCATGCAGTTCCATTTTCCTCTAAATCCTTTTTTATGATCTCTTCCCATCCCGTTTAGGGTCTTTACCCCCCTCTGATGCAGTTCAATTTTCCTCAAAATACTTTTTTACTATCTCTTCCAATCCCGTTTAGGGTATTTTACCCCTCACAAGGATGCACAATGTCCTAGAAATCCACTTGTTAGAAAACGCCCACCATCGAGTTGTTTCTTTCCCCCCTCTCAGGCCGGCACATGGTCCTCTAACTCAATATTTAATTAAACATCTAATCCCGTGGACGTGCGGTACCCCCTCTCATGCAGGCACAAGGTCTCTAAATTAATTTTTTCTTTAACGCATACAAACGGGTACGTTCTTGTCCCCCTCTGATGAATGCCTAAGGTCTCTAACTTCATTATTTATTAATCGTCCCAGAAATTTTACTTACAGTACCCCCCTCTGTTTAATTGACTTGTTCTCTAAAATATTTGTTAAGATAAAGCCACATACAGTTAAGTTTCTTTACCCCCCTCTCATTAAGTCACAGGGTAATATCCAACATTTTTTAATATCTAGCCTCCTACCGGGGAGAGTCGGCCGACTTTTCGCGTGGTCATTGCTTGGTGGCTGAAAATCACAATTGTCCGTGTGCACACCAACTCGAGGACATAGCACCTCGAGACTTGAAGTTTTTTGAAAATAAAATATTATAAAAATATAATTATTAGCACAATTGTGAAGGTCATGTGCGACTTATTACATTGGGAGCTTCGGATTCGGCTGACAGTATAAAAGACAAAGAACAGTTAATTGTTAACGCGAGTCTTGACTTAGTTCATTTTATGTCACTATTAACGTGAGTTTTGAGGACACCGGTGAGTTTGCTTTGACTAGTGATATAATATAGCGTCTCACCATGGATGTTCAAGAATCATTTAAGAGTGTTGGGTCATATCTTACTTGGTATATAGTTCCTGAAACGGTAATGTCTCATCATGATGAAAAATAAAATCGCGACGAGAGGGTGGCTGAATGCACAACGGTCAGGGTTTATCCGTAAAGCGTGGCCTAGCCACTTTGACCGTGGCGACTTACCTTCCTTTCATTACAGCCGCAGAAAGTGGCATTGAACCACACTTTCCGTACAGCTTCTTGTTTGATATACTGCCAGTCAAACAAGTTATTAAGTCTATCATTAGACAATTACTAAACAGTCCTACGCCTTTAGAAACACCTAGATTTCTGAGAACTATAAATTTCAACAAGTAATATACAAAATCAAACTACTTTCAGTCAAATATATGGCATTACAGTGAACTACAAGAGAAAACACATGTCCAAACAACATTACTACATATAAATAATTTTTATATATCAATTCGACTGTATTCATCTATGTACGATTTGGGGGTTGAAATCAGAAGATAGTCACCACAAACCATCGATTAAATATTATGGGGGTGTTGTAAACAGTTCCCCAACCACTCTATAGCCTTGTATTAGTCTTTTTTTTTATTATTCACAATGGTATTTATTTCTTTTTTTGGTAAATCCACCCAAGCCTCCCCCCCCTAAAATAATTTTCGTGCCCCCTGGTTACGCCGTGTTGAGACAATACCAGCACAGAGATATCTGATACCGACGCAGGAAGAGACGGCCTCCGAATATAAGAAATAATGGCCTTAATTTATTTAAAAATAAATAAGGCCTTAATAGCCAATAGGCAATTAAGCCATTATTTATTTAAAATAAACCTATTTATTAATGATATAAAAATTCATTCATTCATGTTAAACTCCTTTATAAGACTTTATCGAAACTATTACAACCTTTTATAACAATTACTTACCATAGCCATTCTTCGGCCATAACCAGTATTTGTCTTTATAAACCAGTCACACAGCATAAATGGCAGAGAAATTAGACGTAAACTTAAAAAAATAAAGTAAAAAACCTAAAATAAAATAAATAAACTTAACTATGTCAGGGAGTAGTGATTTGATTTTAGATTAAAGTAAGCTTAATAGAAAATTTAAATGTGATTCACCAATTCTATTTTTTCCAGAAAAACAACAAATTTATTTATGCATTTTAAATTATTTATTAATAAAAATAAATAATAATTATAAAATAAAAAAACAGAATAGATGGCGTTTATCCAAACCAACTCAGATGTTTCGAACTTTACATGTTGCTAAATCTAAGTTTGAGTCAATCTAAATACATACCTAATAAGTCAAACTACAATTTCTCAAAATTTGTTTATTACTGGGAGTGTTTTGATTTTGAACCGCCATAGAGCAGCATGCATTTATCCTCATAAGATCTAGTATATTTTGTGACATACCTTATCCGTGTTTGTGACAAATTCAAACCTTACACGTTGTTAAATCAAAGTTAGAATTACTTCTGAACACATACCCCATAATTCAAACTTCTCAAAATTTGTTTATTGCAGGGAGGGTGTTTTGATTTTGGACAGCCATAGTGCAACACACATGCAATATAGATCTTTTATGTTTTGTGGCATACTTCACGAAGAATCACTAACACCGTCCAGTGTTTGGCTTTTTTTGAAGTTTTTATGAATATAAAAATTAGTATATCCTAATTAGTGTAATTTGCATAATAATAAAAACAATTAATAACTTACCTCAGTTTATGAGAACAGAAAACAAATCAAAGTATTTAAAAAATTTTAAGGACCACTAAACTCTAGACATTTTTTTGTCGGTGAGTTTTTTTTTCTACATTAGCTACAGGTTCCACTATTATAATTTTGCTCTCAACAACATCTTTTTTTGCTTATGATTTATATTTACAGGAAACGACACACCGAATTGATCGGAAAGATTTGAATAATTGTTCATGCGTTATGCTTAGGCCACTTTGCGTTAGGAAAAAATCATCTGTCTCAACTCAGGGTTATATTCTAAACTCGATCTTCGGGTCATAACACCAGATTTCGGTGTCCAGCGAGTCTGTTTAATAATCATCCTCTGTATTTGCATCAAGTTAATATAATTTTTATTTTTAACCTGCAGTAAATATTATTCTTAAAATACAAAACAAAAGGAAGAAATTAAAGAAATTAAGAAATAAAAAACATAAATAAACTCAAATTTAAGACCAAATCAAAATGAAATTTAATTGTCAAAATAAGTCACAGAGGCACTATGTAGTTTCATCAAAATTTTGGGGAAGTGGTGCCACGATGTCGACAAGAACAACCACATGTCAGGAGAGTCTCGACATTTTGGGGAAAATGATGCAATAACACCTTAATTGCAATAAAGCTTATTCTTATATTACAAGCCTTGGAATGAAATTGAGAAAAAAAATTTATGCATCTTGGAAAATTATACTGAGCAGTGTCCTTAAAAAATGAGTACTCAACCGATGAGTATTGAAACGAATATTTATGATATTTATTAATAAATCAGAGTTATATTAAAATTCCTTCGTAGGATTTTCTTAAAATTTTAAAAAAAAATTCTTAAAAATAAAATTCTTTTCTTAAAAAAAAGGAAGTATCTTAAAATTCCTTCGTAGGAATTTTCACGTTCGATCTAGCATTAAATTGTAAAATTATGCTAAAATTAAGACATAGAAATTGAATTCAACAAAGTAAATTAAATCAAAATTATGAGGCATTTTTTCGTTCTTGAGTCTGTGCATGCGCTACTGGTCCACAATTGTACCACACTTCATTCGCTGCAATATCTTGAGCCCAAAACAAACTGAAAACACAAACTTTATCCTGTATCTGTGTCTTCTGATATTAATTATTTTTAATTTTTTTTTGTTTTCTCTTTACAGTTTTTTTACATGTTTTTTTCAATATCTTTTAATACATTATATTATTTTATATTTTATTTTAAAAAAATTTTAAACATGTTAATAATTAAAAAAATTAATAAGAATAAAAATAAAATTTCTAAAAAATACAGATCTATAATAAAGTCAACTCACGGATTTGATATACGGCTGGGGGAGAGGTCCTGGGTTCTGTGGTGGTTGTCTGAGGTAGGTCATGTCTAGAGTTCGAGGTATTTGGGAGACTATCTTTTCTTCGTCACTTTCATCAATATGTGAGATTAGACCAGTTAAACCTGTAAAAAAGGGAGTAGTTTTGTAACTTTAAATATGAAATATGTCCTAATGGACATTATGAGCTGATTCATATTTTATAAAATTAAATTATGTTTAATCATTTAATTTTTTTATAAAATAAAAATAAATAATTTAAAAAAAAATATATTATATCTAAAAAACTAAATTGAAAAAATAATATAAAAAACACTTCTTGGGGTACATTTTCTTAAACAACTTTATTATAACATTAATATTAAAAATGACAGTTTTAAGTGACACACTCTGTAACTAAGAAAAAAACAACAACAAAGAACAAAAAACAAAGATATTAATTTAGATTTAATTTTAGGAGCAATATATTTTCAATATATGATGAAAAAAAAGTGATAGTAAAAAAGTAAAACAAAATATATTATTAAAATAGTCATAAAATCATAGTGTAGAGTGTGTATGACATACAATCGTATCAATTATTTTTTTTCGGGAGGGAGGGTGGACAAAAAACTTAAAAAAAGCAACAGAAATTTGTTTATTTGAATTTTTGTTACATTACTCCACGTCTAAAACATATTTGGGGGTGGGAGGGGGGTGGTGTTTCAAACCCGGTAACCCCCCCTGGATATGCCTTGCTCAAAAAGACACTCAAATAAAAACGTAACCTTCTTAAATTCAGTAGTACGTTGAACATACATTACGACCAGGGAACTGCCGTCGAGGCAGGAAAGTTGGCAGTTCCTATGCCGAAGAAAGTTCCTATCTAGTTGAATGTCGTCAGTCCGTTTCCAATTTGTATTTCTTTGTTTTTATTTTGCGTTTGTGTTGAAATAATGGTGCCAAGTAATATCTATTTTTTTAAATTAAAATGGGAGGGGCAATTTTTTTCTATGAAGATACCAAAAAAGTTATTTTTCAATGAAAGTGCCAAAAGTTATTTTCAAAATCTGGGGGGGGGGGGGACTTTAGGGGAGAAGGAGCGAATTCCCCACACTCTACCCCCTACCCCCTAACGGGCACCAATTAAAATGACAAGCAAAAAAGCAGAGTTACCCACTACTTTCAATACTTACCTACACATTTATCATAACTAAAGGCCACATATTTTTTCACATATTTTAAGGACCACTAGCAGAGGACTCCTGGGGGGTTGGGGGTTTGAAGCCCCCCCCCCCCCCGAAATGTTTGTCCGACTCGCAAAAACGTAACAAAAATGAATAAAAACAAATTGTTGATGCGTTTTACTTTCTTGACTTTGAGAATGACCTTGCGCACGTGCCTGCCAAAATATGTCAAATTTATGACATACAACGGAATAAAAAAAATGACACTTTCCACCAAAGTAGTGCTTTTTCTCGTTTTTTTTTTTTAGCATCCAGATTTTGTCAGAGATGTCATAAGTAAAGGGTTGTCTCCAACATACGGGACTGAAATGTTTATATGACTTTCGTGATTTCACATTAAGTAATGTTGTACAAATTTTTTTCCATAATATGTTATTAAACGGTCAGTGTTTAACGATGTTCACAATGAGTCTGTTGGTCAAACATACAAAAATAAAAAAATCACCTCGAGTTTTTGAGATTTCAAGATTGACACTTTTTAGCAAAAAATGACATAGTTCTGGATGCTCCGGGGACACAGACATGAACCAAAAAGTTGGCATCTCTGCCACCAGTTCGACCAGTCGAGTAGGGTCCAGGAGAATGCTCTTTGGAGCCGACTAAATTTGTTTCAGAGGCGTTTATGGGGTTGGGGGGGGGGGGAGCGCGGAACCCGGCCCAGAAATTTGATGGGCGCAAAAATTCAAAAAAAAAAACTAATAATTATAAACATTTTTTAATTTTTTAAATTTCATTTTAATTAAATAAAGCAGAGGGCGCAGTTGGCAGTAAGTAAAAGCAAATTGAATCCGAAATTTTCATTTTCACCATATCATTTCAAATATACAGTAAGAAGAGTAAGATCTAAATACATGAAATTTTTTAATATATCAAAATTTTTACTGAAACTTTAATGGAGACTGGGTGGTGAGGGGCTAATCAAGAGATTGCCCCAGGCGCAAGGGAGGCCAGACAACCACGTTGTAGTTTTAGGAATAAGTGGGAGTTGAAACCTGAGAAGTACATAAAGGCTGCAAACGTCTAAAGGCAAATGTATATCTGGACTTCTTTTTTCGTTTTGGCTGCACTCTAATTTTATGTATTATTTTTCTTTGAGTTCTAAATGGTTTTCAGTTTTCATCTGAGTTCCTTATGTTCAATGCGGTGCGGTTTATTTTTTCTTACTTTTGTTAAAGTCATCTATACTAATCTAATCTTATGATACCAGTGATGCCTTCGTTATAATAAAGTATATATTTTCTTTAGATATTTTACTCTTAACTTCAGCGTGCTCCATCTGAGGGGTGACAATGGCGGAGGGGGGAGGGCAGAATAAGGCAATTGCCGTGTAGCTAGCGCCCACTAGTTTTTTATACACTTTTTTTAGTGTTTTTTCTTTTAAAAAAAAGTTCTTCTTTAGATTAATTTTTTTAAATAAGAAACCACTAAGTAGGGGTTAATAAGTCCGTTATAAACATATTTTACGTTTTTTTTTTAAAGAAATTTGTTTTTTTAATTTTCGTAGTTGTTTATCAGGTTTTTTTGATCATTTTTCTTAATCTTTTTTTTTTTTTTTATTATTTTTTTTTTGGGTTTTTTGTTTTTTTTTTTTCATTTGATACTTTATTTTTTTCTTGTGTGTTTTTTTTTCATGTTTTTTAGTTTTAGTTTAGTATATATATTTAAATAAATTGTTTTTTTTAATCAAGAAAAAATAAATAATTAATTAATAAAAACATGCCCCATCCTCTACATGACAATGAAATAGTACCATAGTTGCCAAGAGGTTCTGATGGGCGGAGAAGGGGGCTAAAAGAAGGAGAAATTGACCTATAAATTTTTATTGAGACTACTCAAGTTTTTGAAAAAATACACTGGTCGTTTTTTTAATTTAAAAAAAAAATCGAAAAAAATTCCGTCCCTACACGATAATTTTAAATATAGATGTTTTTTAATCTTAGTTTTTAATTTCAATTTAAAAAGAATACTTTAACCATCACCTCCCGGTCCGGTTTTTTTTTTAATATATAAAGCCCCAAATCTTTTTTGTTCTATTTTTTTTTTATTTTTTCCAACTCGAATTTTGTGCCTTCTGATTGGTGTTTTTATTAGTTTTATTATTTTCCCTCACAACATGGGAATGGGCACCTCTCTCCAGACCGCCACAAGATTTCTAAACAATGGATATAATATTAATTTGTGTAATTCTGCTATTAGGACAATATATTAAACCAAAACTTACTGCTAACAGCAAAAATTCCATTGGGATGAGGCAGAAGATGAATCCCAGTTCGATAATGATTTTCTGTCAGCTTCGAAATAATTTGAACGAGATCGTCATGACTAGAGCATTCTGACTGAATTGCCTAAAAAAAGTATATACGGTCATGTGTCAACGCTGTCTTATAATAAGAAAGTATTCATAAACTTGAACTATTTATGTTTATAATTCTCTAAGGGATCTTTAGTATAAAGTCAATAATTCAGCTGAAAAGAGAGTCTTTCGCATTTTTATTTTTTCTCCTCCTGTTGAGTATGTCAGCTGATACGCATATCATAGGAATTTTATAAGAATGAGAACGGGAGAGAGGGAGGGGATTAAACATGTTTATTACTCCAAGAAAATTACTATAAGACTAACCAAGAAACTAAATAAATCTTGTGGCTTCAAGTAAAACATATTCTATTGGACTTTGTTCAGGCACGTTAAAAAATCTGCTATAGAGAATGAGGAGTGGTATCAGTATATAATTACCATTCTACAGAAGGAAACACTAAAATTAAAAAAGCTACTTTCAAAGAATTCTAAAATACTTATTTATATAATAACACGCATACTGATAAACTTTACCCACCACCCCCTCCTACTGGTCAAATACATGCTCCAATCATATGTAAGATATCAATTTTTCATTAGCTCTGTGACTTTTTCTAGCTAGTTGTCTTTTAAAATAAATTAACGGAAAGAACTGTCGTATGTACAATTATTTGAGTATGTCTACTTCTCTAGATATAGTACCTTACGTGGGGGAGTGGGGGGAGGTGAGAAAGTGTAGGGCCCACTTGTTTGAAGTTGCAATCAGAATTTTAAAGTGTTTCCTTCTGGAGATTTTTACTTATACACCGAGTCTATGGACTTTGTCAAAAAATTTAGATTCTATTATAACATAATCGATTATTTAAATGTTCAATAGCCGTCATCTGAAGATGAAAAATAAAATAAAGGATCCCAGAGGAATATCACGAAAAAAAGCTCTTCGAATAAAAAAAAAAGTTTTTCTAGTGTACCACCAAACATTGGCACTGTATAAGCACCTCGTGGCAAAGTAAATCTTCACTGAACACCTACTGAGTAATCATTAACACAACTGGCTTGAAACGTCAGCATTTCAAATTAATGGACGTGCATCATGTAGAGCCGCGGTAGGGTGTTTGTTAGCATTGGGTGGGACTCCCAATATATGTAAGTTATGTGGTTAACAAAGGTGCCTACGAATACCTAAGCAGCACGCATGCGAAAGAAAGCAATACGAACTTATTCTAGGGGCGTAAATGCTATAAGGCGGGGGAGGGGGGGCAACTATCCCTACCCCCCCCGCTGAAATTTAGTGTCTTCAAAAATCTTGTCAGACCTAAGATACCCCTACATAATTCAAGCATCCACAGAAACAGATCAGTTTTATTTACTACAACTTTTAGTTTTATTGTACTATCTGGCTAATTTTTCCCTTGGCATGTTTGAATTGCCTAGGGCAAATTGGCTCCAACCCCCCCCCCCCAACCCCCCAGACTTTGGACAATATTACGCCCCGGCTACTAGCACCCGCTTAAGTCCATTCATACCTGAAACCCGCGGTCTTCTAAGAACTTTTTTTATTATTATTATGAAGTTGTTAGGTCGTTACTAAATTTTTGTCAGTGTTGCAACATATAAACATTAAAACAAACAAGCAAACCTAATTAGTTGACTTTGACAACGTTTTTCGTCATCAAAAATTCAAATACATACAATTTGTTGATTCCGAAAGACAACTACACCTTCAAGGGAAAGCTGCACCTTCTCAAGCTGTTATGCACCAATTAGGCAGTGGGGTGTCAGTAGGAAACACATACAATTAGCGAGATGCGCTCATGAAAACACTAAAGAAACAGGGCACAAATAACACAATGAATTGAACAGGAAATTGACTACTACACACAAATCCATAAATGGAATATATATATATATATATATATATATATATATATATATATATATATATATATATATATATATATTGGGCTGATATTTTTGTTTTCATTCTTTTTTATTCTAGATTTTATCCGTTTTCTCTGCTAAATTGTCATGTTTTAGATTATTTGTCTTAATACTGAAGACGCCTAGTTTTATACAGGCGAAATAGTCGTTGTTATTGTTTTATTTTGTTCCTACTGGCCATAGACCTAGAGCCGTTCAAATGAGGGGGGGAGGCAACCAGGACAAGCTGCCCGGGCACCGTGACTGGGAGCAGCCCACCTTGATCAAATTATTCACTTTGGTTCGGCTTTTTTGCTTATATTTAAGTCGGGAGAGGGGCGCTGTAATTAGTTCTTCCCATGGCAGGGTTTGGGTTTTTTTCTTATACAACCTAAGCCAAACACCAAGTATTAGGGGTGTTGGGTTACAGTTGTAACAGTAGTGACTATTATATTTGGAAAAATATACTGAATCGAGAGGAGAAAGGTAGTTTTTTTTTTACTTCTCATTCCTTTATTAAAAGAAAAGAAAATTACTATGCTCTGACCCATGAAGTGGGAGGGAGAAACACCATCTCCTTCTAATAAATTATTAGATTGAAATTTAAAGATCACATATTAATATAATTTAAAAAATACGCTGCTGTCATAGTTAATTGCAACCACTTGTTGGAGACACCGTTCATCTTAATTGCCGCTTACTTTTTCTTATCATTTTTATGATCGTGATGTAGCTTTAGGATTATTACAGGTGTTCGGCTTTTAGCGTTGAAAGCAATGAAAATTTGATGATAACGATTTCCTACATTACAACAAATTTTCTGATGTCATATTCAGTTACAGGATTTAACTGATACATAGTATATACTATTTTACTAATTTTGAAAAATCATTTACATTTATCATTATTGATTACTGACCAATTAAATGTATGGCGTATAAAAAAAAAATAGTATATACATATAATATTAAAATCATGGCACCTATTCATGACAGGGCGGGTAACATTAAATTTTAAAAACATCTAGTTGGAAATCTTGTTTTTTTTTCTACCTTGATAATTAAAAAATACAACTATTATTTTAGATTTTATTAAACAAAAAAAAAATTTTTCAAAAAATATAGGTGTGTGTGGGTGGGGGGGGGGGTTAAACAAATATGGGGGGAAAAGTGGCCCCCTATGGTACAATAAATACAAAACCATGTAAAAAAAATAACCTGGACCTGGACAAAAAAAGGCCACAATGCTATAAATATTAACATTTACAAAAATCAAATAAAAAATCGTCAAATATATCGTCAAAAATTGCCAAAATTGCCGTCAAAAATTGCCGTCAAATAAATCGTCAAAAATCGTCAAAAATCAAAGAAAAAATCGTCAAATATGGGGAACCCACGAGACCAGCTCAATTTTGATTAAACTAGTTTATTTTTACATAACCTTTCTATTTAATCAATAAAATTAAGCAATTTTCGGATATTTAAACCAGAATCGATATAAATAAACTTCTTTTGAATTTAGGAAGATAGACACTCTATTTTAGTATCTCTTCACAGGGGTAGACAACATTTCGTGGTCTGTAAGTATAGCTTTCATAAACAAATTTGACACGACACCTTTCGAATAACTGTACACGCACTTTATGTAGTTGTTAACTTATTTCTCATTGTACTTTTGCATTTCCAAAGGAAAATGCCAATACTTAACAAACTTGTTTTGAAGCCACATAAATCAATTAGGCCTAGATCTGGTCAGGAAATAATTCATATGATTTGTCAAATAGACAACACGTCTGACTTTTTTAATGAATGCTTTCCATGTATAAATCTCCGTATTATTTTTTACTATTAGAAACTGGGGCGAAAAATCGTCAAAATCCGGGGGGAGGGGAGTTTGGAGTCGAGTTTCCCAAGTAAACTGAAAAACACCAAGTGAAAAATGACCAAATAAAAATTATAGGGGTACCGGGATTCGTTTATTTTTTTAGCCAATATTATTTTTTTTAAGATTTTTTAATATTATAAATTACAGCTGGGGGGGCGACGGGGGTCGGGGAGGGACATGTGCCCCCCCTGTATAATATCAAATTAGGCCCTTTAGTAGAAAGTACTCAGTCACAATTATAATAAACAGTATTAAGTAATTAACTTATTTAACAGCTATTATTAATGTATTTTTATTACTTATGAAATAATTTGGCACTAAATTACAATAGTCATATTAACAAGTTAAAAATGGTAACTATACGTGTTTTATTGCATCAGTCTAATTTAATTAATCTTAAGCATAATACTCAGAATTATTAACATAAATTTAGTGGCTTAAACTCACTAAATTGTAGGTGGAGGTTAAAACAAATGTTTTTTTTTTAATATTGGGAGACGTTTTATCAATTGAAAAAAAAAAAAATGGCAGTTTTAAAGGAAAAAAACCCACCCCACATGGCACTTTTTTTTAAATATATAATGGAGTGGTTCAGCATCCTTTCCACCAAAGTAACACCCTTGCTTCAATTATTTTAACAGCTATTCTTAAACAAGAACTTATTATTCAAAACCAATATACATGCTGTTGCTTTGATTGTCTGTTATTTATGACTTTATATTTTTATTTTAATCAAAATTTTAAAATTGTTTAATCTCTTACTCATAAACCTAGGTGTTATTAAAAAAAAAAAAATCTTTCTTATCTTAAATGTCATATTAACATCGTCGTTAGATAATTATTATAAAAATACCATCCGATAAATATTTTTTTTACTAAAACATTAAAATAAATTTTTTCCTTTAAATCAAAATAAAAAAAAATTATGTTATTGAACATCTATTTTCATTTTATAATTATTACTTAACTCAAAAAATATATTTTGGAATTACACAAGGCACTGTGTTTTATAATATAAAATAGTGTAGAGCTCTGTCAACTAGTAATAATTTTGACCGCCTTTTAAAACTGTACGCTCTCTAAATACGAAAATAACAAGCTTCATGGCGGGGTATTTTATGTTACAGACATAATTGCCAGCCCCGCCCTAGAAAACCTGTTCTTTTACCAAAGCCTAAATGACTAAGTCTTAAGTGTAAAGCTCAGCATTAATTAATTAAATTATTTTTACAAATGTTTTTTTAGAAACCTATTAAAATACCATATAAAGAACCAGGGATAGGGAATCGAACCACACAATTAGTTAGTGGAACTTAATACCTGGGCCCAGGGTGATAACGGGTGAGGTGTACCAGTTTTTACCAATTACTGAAATATTTTTTATTAATACAAAAAAAAAAAAAAAAAATATATATCACCTATTATTAAATAATTCTTTAAATTCCTATAAAATAACTTGCTAACCCCCCAAAATACAGTAAGTATGTCCAATCCGCCCCCCAAACAAAAATCCCTTTCATACCCCCCCCCCCACGAACAAAACCCTAGATGTAGTTCTAGGACCATACAGCCTCCCTACACCTTGAGATTTGTATCTTGCATTTGAAAAAGTTAAGCATTCCCTTGACATTTTAGCTTCTAAAGTCTTATGATTTTCCAGTTTTCGATAACTTTCATACAGTTTTGTTGTTCGGATTTATTCCATAGTTTCCATACTTCTACTGTTTTGGCAAATATTAACGTGGCTTGAAACTTAGCTGGTATTAGTCAAAATAAGCTTCAGACATAGGCATCAGTGAAGTAATAGAAAAAATGCCCCCCCCCCTTGAATTAAAAAAACAATTCTGTATCTTAAAATTTTTTAGTCCTTATCCCCTCCCAATATATTTTCCTGAATTGACGCCCTTGGCTCAAGTGTTATCAATGGGGGGGGGGGGAGTAAAATGCCCCATCCCCAAAAATTTGAATACGAACCGTTTCCTTTTTTTACTCGAAAATATATTTTGTTGTATAAATTAAAATAGTTTGCCCCCCCCCCCCCTAAATCATGCAAAATAACCCCTTCACTACAGATTACGTAAGTGAAGCCCCTACGGGGCCAGAGTTTTAGCTATATTTATAGATGAAAAAATGTACAAATTAAATCCTATATTTCTTAAAGTTGTTCTGGAGTATTTCTTAACAAGTTCTTGAGTTCCGTCACAGTGGATACATACTTCAACTTCAGCACGCCTATACAAATATCGTTCACTCTTACAGAAAGTTCCACTGATGTGTCACTCTAAGAATAAACATCTAAGAATTAAAATAACAATCTATTATTTAATAAATGAAACATTTAAATTTAATAACAATAAAAAAACGAATTTGAAAGGAAATAAGGTACTTGTTAATTATTTAGAACACACCCAAGTTCTTGATCTGAGTGTAAGATCTGATAAAACCGGTTTCATAGCCGCAAAGACAAGTGACGGATGACAGAATGCATTTGACTTATATAATTTGGGCTATATAGTTTCACATTAGCGGAGTGGGGTTATAGTATAGCGGGTCTACATGCAAAATATGTTATCTACAATTATTCTGCATATTATGAAGTAAGAATTTTTTCTGACTTCACGCTGACAAAAAACTGTACCCTCACCCCCTACTGTGCAGATAAACCGCCAAAATTATATGAGACAAATGCATTCTGTCATCCGTCACCTGTCTTCGCGGCTCTGAAACCGTTTGTATCCTATCTTACACTCAGATCAAGGATTTGAGTGTGTTCTGAAGAACTTGGGTGTGTTCTAAAGAATTAACAAGTGCCAGAAATAATTTCTAAAAGAACATTTCAGCCGTTTTATGAATTAAAAACTTAGTAACTATCAAAGAAACCACCCTGATGAACTGTGACATTAACTAGTTTCAAAATTTTTAATAATTATTTTAAGTTTTTAGTCACGGATGTACTTAAAGTAAATGAGCAACATTGATAATTTTTTAAAATATTATGACCTTAATGCACTATCTGTATGTGATTAACAAGCAATTTATAATTGGATAAAAATAGAAAAAATATATCACAGCTGACCAGCGGTCTTTTTTGAATATTTTTCAATAAGTTAAAGACAAGTTAAAAAAAGTAATTCAATGTATGATATAAATTAAATTAAAAATATCTATAATAACAAGTTTTATTCGTCAGTATCTTGAATTATGAAGGCAGGGCCTTCGCCAGTATTTTTTTTTCGAGAGGGCGGGGCCCTGATGTGCCGGGGCCCGGACGAAAGTCTGGGTCGGTAGCAACTTTAGTTCGAAAACCCAGATTTATTATTGAGCTGTAGTAACGAATCGCTTCTGAAAAATTCGGGCCACGCCGACATTCATAATCCTCGAGGACCACGAAAAAAGGAGACTGCTAACCGGACTACAGAGAGTTGTCGACGCACACATGAAAACTAGTATATCAACCCACGACATCTCACATCCGAGACAGACTGTTCCGCTAAAAATTAAGTACTGAACCAGACAGAAAACCACAGCTCACCTCTTGAAGTGCAAATGACAGTTAAAATGAATTTGATTGTCCAAACTTGTTAATTGGGAACTTAGACAAAAATATATATAAGATAACAGAGACACACTCTCGACGTCAACTTGTAATGAGAAAGAACTCCGTGGTCTCTTACATGGTTTTTGGTAACAGCGGGCTAAAAAAAAAGAGACATGGACGAAAAATCATAAAAAAATAACAAAAAACACTGTTGCAACTAACTTCTTAATAAGGTTTAGTATATCTTGGAAGGCGTAATTATCTGTTGTACTTAATGGATTTGTAATGTTTTAATTATTACTGACGAACAGTTTTGCCAAACTTAAATAATTAGTTTTGATTATTTTTTTTTCGCGCTTCTACGTTGCAACACTGATGAAGATGTAGTACTGCCTTAAAAACTTCATAATTTTGAAACAACCGAAAAAGAAATCTTAGAATATGGTGTTTTCAGGTTTCAAGTGTAGTACTGCCTTAAAAACTTCATAATTTTGAAACAACCGAAAAAGAAATCTTAGAATATGGTGTTTTCAGGTTTCAATAGACCTATGGTGAGTCCAGGTGACAAAAACGTTTTCATTTTAATTTCTTTGGTACGTTGAGGCATCGATTTTCTAGGAAATATTACAATGGAATCAAAGCATACTTTCAAACTTCAAAGCACGGAGAGTAGCCTCTCTTTTTCTCTTAGATCCAGTGTTATGTAAAATACTTGCTACTACTTTTTGTTATTTCTATCAATAAATAAATTATAAATAAATAAATAATAAATGTATATAATTAAATTTACATAATAAATAAAAAATATATAAATATACATGGTAAATAAATATTATGCATGTATATATTAAAATATACAAAATATAAAGGAATAAACACATAATAAATAGATCAGTTTTTTCTTTCTTCGGGATTATGTTATTAATGATGGTGTCTTTTATAAAGAAAATGCCGGCGGTGTCGAGTTGTGTGAGGTGGTTAGTATGTTATGATACGGTTAGTATGGAATGATAGACACTAACCATATCATACCGTATCAACCGTAAACACTAACCGTATCAACCGTATGTGGAATGGTAGGATGATGATAATTAGTTGGCAAGGCGTTATCCAGGGAGGGAGTAGGGGGTTCTCACCCCCCCAACGCTTGTCAGAGTCGTAAAAACATAACAGAAATGAATATAAAACAAATGTTTGAGGCGTTTTTTAATTTTATTTTTAACCTCCCCCCCCCCAAAAAAAAAGAAAAAAACCCTTTTGTATCCCCCCCCCCAAAAAAAAAATCCGTGCGACGGCCCAGCACGCGTGTCCACCTAATGTCACGGGTGGCCGCCCCGAGACAAATTCTCACATGTCGACAAAGTCGACTCGGCTTAAGCTTAATTTATATCAACTGATTTAAGTTACCTCCTCCAAATCAAGTAAATAAATTAATTACCACACGGTGGTACAACAAGTGCATATGTTGGTGTTATCAGAATGTTGTCAAAAGGTTCAAATATTTGTCACTGCTTCCATAGTTAAGTGACATACTATTGAAGTTGTACATGCTGATTTAGTCTTATAAGCAAGTCCTAGATTTCATTAATTTTTCACAATTTTCTTTCATTCTCTTAAATATTTGAACTTCATAAATATCTACAATTACACGATTTAACATTTTGTATATTTTTTTAATGTTAAAAATGTAAATAATTTCGATTCCAACACTTGCCAGTATTCTCCGGGATTTGTGACCAACATTGCAAACGCGATACAACTGTACTGTTTATGGTAAAATTCAGAGGCTCCGATACATTTGGACATTTCATGGTATAATCCAAAACTTATGGTACATTCCAGTACCTTAAGACTGTATTTGAAACTTAAAAATATAACTATTTTTTTTCAAATTTTTAAGAAAAAAAAATTATATAGATATAAAGGTGTGAAAAAAAACCCGAGATTCCGGTCAGTAAAAAAAAAGATAAATACCGAAACGACGCGGATATTTCGCCGGCAAGAAAATGAGTCATCTTCAACGCTGATGAAACAAATATGTCATGGTTGGCCAGTTCGTCTTCAATGTTTAAGAAGCCCTCGATTTGCGATGTAGGATGAGCGTACGTTTTTATTTTTTTCTAAATTTTCAAAATTAAGTCTCTCGAAAGTCAGAGTAGGATTTCTTAATGATTTTCAAAATAAAAATCACACCAGAAACAACACCGAGAATTGGTTTCTTAGAGAGAATGCAGATATTAGTGAAAAATAAAGATTGATTGCTTTTCAGTTTCTTCTAATATTATATCTGTGAAATAGAAGCTTACTCGTCTGATTGTACTACTAAGTATATTTCGGGTGTAATTTGGCCAGAAAACCGGTACAATCTATCTCAAAGCGTTGACAACACTGTTTGTGACATATTTTGGCAATTTTCATGATGATTTAGTTTGAGAAGCACCTGCACACTACAAGTTCAATTTTAAATAAATTTCCCGCAAAAGGTAAACAAATTAACGTAATTGAATACATACTTGTTGTTGAAACAAAAAAGAGAATGAAAATAATATCGAGATAATATATGTGATAATATGCACATTTCTATTCCTGATAAGGACATGGTCCAGAACTGTTATTCTAGCTCTGTAGAAGTAATATTCAAACATTTCGAACGATCAATACCCGTCTTGTTTGTCATAATAAGGGACATAAGGGTTCGAAACATTGGGAAACTTATGTACATTTCACGGAGTATAGATTTTTGCCTTGTTTTCACTCATTTATTAGAATATTGGGAGAGACCCCGCTCTGTTCTTCCCAGTAGCAACAATTAAGATAGGGTAGGGGGACCTATACCCCTAGGTGTTTTTGCCATCGTCTCCCTCACTTTTAGAAAACCACCTTTTATTGGGGTATTTTCATTAACATACATTTTTTGGTATTTTCATTGAAAAAATTGAAAAGGACGACAAATTTCACTCTCTAGATTAAGAAAAATGAGTTGTCCTCCTTAAATTTCAGTGAATTGACGCTACGGGCTCTACCTCCTCAGTCTCCTTGCTCGTCGACGCCCTGGGGGTAGATGTGACCTTTCGTCCTGAACTAATCTTCACTAAATTTAAGAAGGGTCCTAATTTTATTTTACACCGCGGGTGGAAGTGTTTAAAATTTTAAATAAAAGAAACACGAATACGGTAATTTTATATATAGGGGGTTTTTCTATTATTTTTTTCTCATTTTTAAAGTAATATACAAAAATAATACTTTTTAAATACGGAGGGGGAGGGGGGGGCATTTTTGTTATTTGTTAGTTTTTCAAGGCAAAGACCAAAAACATACGGTTAGTCCAACACCGAGGAGGGGGGCAGTTGCCACTCCAATTAAAAATTCAACTGCAGTAGAAATCGAACGTGCGATCTTCTGATTAGAAGTCCGATGTTCCCACAGGATGAAGCAGGTATGTATATAATGATAAAGGAAATATAATGTGTAAGCAAAGCTGAATCACTCGAGGGAAAAGTACTTACTAGGAACAGTTGTTTTAAGAACAGATGAGCTTATCCTTCGTATATCACCAGTTCCAATTTTATAAGTGCAGTCAGACCAAGCAAAACTGACAGAGCACTGGTCTTCAGCTTCAAGCGGTTTTTCCAAGACGATAACCGCTTCATGGATTGCCTGAAAGGAAAAATAACATAAATTTGCAGCAATTGAAGAGCTGTCGTAAAAATATCTCCTTGACGCGTCCGTCGCTCACCCTCCTTTTTACTCCTAAAGGACTGATAAAAAAAAGAAATATTTCAGGGAGTGACTGAGGGCTACGAACAAAATAGGAAATAAAATTATTTTTTATATAAATTATTATTAAATTTATATTTTTTTAATTATTTTACCATTTTAGTTTTCGGATCATCTGTCTACATAATCTTCGGCGAACCTGGATCAATCCGGAGACCTGAAGATCAAGATTTTTCCGTATAATTTCTTTTGGACCACCAAGTATGCGAAGTTTCTTGAATAAGAAAACGTTACAGTTAAGAGCACACAGGGGTGGCGTTAATACACAAAAATTTAGTGTATGGAAAAAAAATTTCCAACGTCTAAGTGGGACGAGGGTAAAGTTGTTGTTTTTTCAATTTGTTCAATGAAAACACAAAAAAATGCAATGAAAATATCAAAAAGATGTTTTTCGAAATCTTGAAGGGACAAAATAATTTAAGGGGGATAGGCCCCTTCCCCCTCCCAATGAATACCACTGTAAAAAAAACTGATCGCCGCGTTAATCAAGAGGGAAGACTTAGTTTATGGGTCAACACACTGAAAAAGAGCAAAACTGTTGCCTGAAATATTTCTCGAGAATGACTGCAGATTGCAAGAAAAGTGATATTTAATAATATCATTTAGTATTTTTTAGATTATTATTATATATTAAATACTTATAAGTGAACAGCATAAGATATTCCTGTATCAACCATTGTCCAGTGAGACAGAGTAGGGAGCAAACTTAAGTTTTCAGCATAGAATGTACTAATTTTCTGTAATTTAATACCTTCTTTTCACAACTATCCGATAACATAAAACTAAACATAAAAATTTCCTTTAGATGATAATGTAACGAAAAGCTTGAAGTATAATGTAAATTGGTCTGTTCGATACGTCTAGTATACGGTAATCGTATCTACTGTACCGTTTAGCGACGTCTGCAATATCACTAGATGTCTCCTAATTTGTTTGTTTTCGTTCAATATACACATTGCCATCATTTGTCAAAGTCAAACAGCGTCGAATCTTTAAACTGCATTTGCTCAGAACTTATTTATCGCAGGGACTGCAGCCTGATTTTTTAAGGCTGGCCTGTGAATCAGTTCCTCAGGGCTACACAGACACAGCGTCCTCTTCCAGTGTCTTAATAGCGTTAAAGTATAAACGGTTGAGAGACAAAGCACGTATAAAGAAGATCTTCAGTATTGCAAACTTCGAGCCAGATATCGATGAGTTGCTACTCTAATTTCTCCCAGTTCACTCTGAAAATTTCTGCTCAGAAGCATCACATTAGGGGGGGGGGGGGAGTACAAATACTTTAAGCCCCCCCCCCCCGTAATATGCAAATATATAGCCCAGATTATATTACTATATAAAATAAAGTTTATATGAAGGTTATATTTCATTAGGATTAATCTAACTTTACTTCTTGGGTATGTTCAGTATAATTAACAAGTACCGAGGCACCCACTAACCCCTCATTCCCAGGAATTAGGTAAATGATCATGAAGTACAAAGGAGACCTAAATGGAGTCCAGGAATCGCTCGCGTAAAATAAGCTCATGGTGCTAATTTACAAAAAAGGTGGCGTTCAAACGGCAGAGATTTTGAAGTTTTAAAACATGACACTCGAAAAAGACAATTCTTTTGGACAAGCGTTCGAGCAGCGTCTTGAGCGAGACTGGACGAGCTTAACCATTAATAAAAGGTACTTCCACAAGTCAACCTATTAATATATCTAGTATTATCGCGTCAAACTCTTTTTAATAAGAAAATCGGACAAGAAACACTAAAAAATGAGCTTTAATCTAGGTCTAACTCGTAGTTAAAAACGTGCCGTAAAACACATTCAAAGTGCATAAGCACAGCTGCCTTAGCCTGAAAAGTGCGATGTCTGCCCAATCAGTAATAATAATTTTTATAAACATTTCGTTGCTTCACTCATCGTGTCTGGTTTCCTTTTTTATAATAAGAAAAAAAAACTTATTTATGACACCAAACTAAATAAATATTATATTTGCTAAAGTCTACAGCATAATGGGGAAAAAATCTCGATCATTGTTCTCATAGAATATTTAGCATTGCAAGAAATTTTGATATGTTACTACCATTTTAATGTAAACTGAAATAACGAGTACTTCTTTTAGTTTCATTAAATTTTTTGTCTGTAAATGGGGAATTATAAATATAAAAATATTAAATTACAGATACCTACATACTGTTGAAAAAAAAGCGTCACAGATGGTAATTAAGGGTAAATGATTGATGTGACTTTTTGACTATAATAGACGGACGAGTACTGAAATAATTTCTTTTCTTATGTCAGGAAAAAAGATTGAGTCTACTCAATTCAAGTCTAAGGAAACCATATCTTTTTCACATATAAAAAAACATCTTTGACTAGGTGACATCTGTACTTTGAATTCAACTGAGGAAGAGACATTTGTTACGACTCATTGATATTCGTCACAGTCACATAGATCTAAAATGTCACCTTTGAGCCTAACACCGTTCCTCCAAACAAACACTGCAAAACAAAGACCATGACACAAACTATGAGATGTAAACTGACACAGCTCAGGGTTTGAGATGGATTATTTTAAATAAAAAATTATTTTACGTCCAAGGGATGGCTCAAGCTTTGCTGAAAACTTACTGCAATACAGCAGATGCCCAATTGGTAAGCATTATTTTTTAATCGATTTAAAGACACAAGTATTTCCATTTTGCCAACAAAAATATAAAGTTTTTTCGGTAGGGCACCAATAGCCAGTTCAACGTTATGAGTGGGGGTTCGAGGAGGGCAAGATACACCCTATTAATCAGTGTAGACTAATGCTTGCTCTTTTTAAGCTTTAACATTGCTGTTTACTGTAATAAAAAAAATAAACCTAATAACGGTTCAAACTCAAAATTTACTTAATCTTCTAATTTGTATGTCCAAAATTTAAATCTCATAATAAAGAGTCTGGATAGCTACAAGAGTGAAAACTGGGGATAGTATAGACAAAATAAATCCCCCCGTGCAATCTAGAGTTTGGAGTTTATTTATATTTTTAAAATATTTATAATCGTTTTTATTTTAGAAAAAGAGATAATACAATTATTACTACATTACAGTTCCCAAGTGATTTTTTTTTTGCTATTACAATGAAAATAAGCTAAGTCACACCAAACGCTAGAGGGTTTTGATATTTTCTTTTCACTCTACACTCGCGCCAGTTTTCACTCTTTATAAGGTGCCCATTGTCTTGGATATAATACAAGCTAAGGAAATGCAAAACCAAAATGAACTGCTACTCATGCAAAACGCAATAAAGCCAACTGTGATTGTAAATTTATAAATAGAAGTTTTTTTGTTTTTTTTTGTTTTTTTTTTTTTTTTTTTAAGTAATCCATTATATTTAATAAAATTGTAAAATAAATATTGTTATATTCCCATTAAAAAAATAAGAAATAATGACTTTATAGGGACAATTTTTATAGAATGCCAAAAAGACATCTCGGATTATTTACAGAACACCGGACCAGTCCTCGCGTGTTCGTCTCTTTTTTTTGACATATTATCATGATGTGTGTGTTTGAATTTGAATGACAAATTGAAAATCAAAATCTAATGAAGTAATGAATTCAACTAATTTCATGGTCTAACCTTCAAACTATCACATCGGGAACGTGTTTTATAACCATGTAATTCAATATATGTGGGGACATATTAAATATGACACTCCTAAATAGCCCAAGCATTATAAATATTCTATTTCAGAGTTAGAGGCATCGCTAGATCATTACCTACAATAAAGAGCCCTGGGCTGTAATTCTCTTATTTTTCATTTAATTTTTTTCGGCACCTTTGTATGACGGTGGGGCGATAGATGCTTGCACAGAGGAGGGGGCCTTCGATTGCAGATTTAAAGTTTTGGCATCCGAGCCAAAACGCAACTGGAACACTCCTGAGCCCTTTTCTCCCCCTCCAGGATCAGATAAAATTTTTATGCAGCCATTTTCTTAAGATATTTCAAAATAATTCCTATAAGACATTTTAAAAAAGGCTATGTTTATGATGTAAATATTGTCATCCATATTTTATTTTTTATTCATCTGGACTATATAATTGAAAATATAGAAAACTTTAGTTCAATAGAGAAAAAATGACAAACTCAAACAACCTTGAAATGTACAAGGTATGGTGTAAAGCAAATCTATCCTTAATCTGTAAATATTAGAACACACTTTGTTTTAGATTTCGACTTACCATTTTCGCAGACCAAGCTATGATGAGCGAAGACCCGTGCACTGGCCCCATCGAACCGCGAGAGTTGACAAAGAGCCTTCTATGCATTCTTTTTCCTGGCCTTGAGTCCCGCGAAGCGGCCTTTTTTTGCCTAATATATAATAACCATAAAAATGTATATAATCTTTTCAGAAGCATGCCTACTTTTGCTCCAACCCCTTTCAATTACAATGTAGACTAATAGTAACCAATAATACATACGTGAAGAAGTTTCAATAGCGTGCCTACTTTTATCCCCCCTTCAAATGTAACTGCATTACGAGGGGTTGCCGACTTTCATAAATCACATTCACCAGGTGGCACACTCCACCATGCGTGCCGCGCACCAAGCGTGGCAAGTGTGCCAAACGCGGTGGAACTGTGTCAAGTGTTGGCTAAACTATGCCACGCATGGCGGAACTGTGGCAAGCATGGTGGAACTATGTGGCACACGTTACGCTCCAATGTTTACACCATGTCGTAAAAAGTGGACGACCCCTCGCTATAAATTAAGCACGAGATAAATAGAACAGACAGGAATGTAGTAAACAAAAAGAATGTACGTTCAACAAATAGACTCTACAATTAAAATATTGTTCCATGGTGGACCCATTTTTAGACCACGTCCCGTTTAATTCTAGCCGCTCTAAGCAGCCCGTAAAGATCTAAGCAGCCCAAAGGGCAGCTGTAAGATCTAAGCAGCCCAAAGGTTTCTATTCCTTTAAGGTCTTCAAGAACTTGATTGCTTTCAATTTTCAAAGCAGAAGGAATTACGACAAAAAAGGAACAGGGAGATCAAGGTCAAAGTTGGCAGTTTAGAAAATGCCAAAGACATTTCTGGACTGATAATGAGAAACGGGTCGTAAAGGCAAAAGAATAACACTGTCTTGGGTCTTTGAATCTGCTGAACACCGGTTGAGGTGTTTTCCCTTGAATAGGTGTGACTAAATCTTGAAAAATCAAAACTTTATATGATTTCCACATGAAGCAGGTCGCCTATCGATGCTTGTTAGTGATAGATAAGACTGGGAGAAAAATGGACTGCGTGTCATATGATTCATGACTGAGTGAGGAGAGACGGGAGTCCAAAATACGGCATGTAAGACGAGCCAGAAATGTGTATAAATGGCCTCCACATTTTCAAACACCAAATTTTGGGGGAAAGATCATGTTTTAGAAATATCATAACTAAAATTGCATCCAAGAACTATTTTTCACATAATTCTAACTAAAGTGGATAAAATTAAAAGGCACAATAATTAAACAACACGACTTTGAGAAGTGGTCAAGGGCGTATTCAGATGAGTGGTTAGGAGGTTTGACCACCCCTCCAGACATGTTGTTCATATGAACATGTAATAAAACTGCATAAAACACATTTTGGTGAGTTTTGAGCCCCCGCCCCCACAAAAAAAAAACCATAAAATACCCTGGAATTATAAAAAAGACTATTATGAAATAAATAGAGAGACTTATATTAAACTGATTTAATTAAATATTACTAAATAGTTTTAAAATAAAAAAAACTTTATTAGACTTTTTTTCTTACACAAACAAGAACAAAAGTCAATGTTTATTAGTGAACAACTCATAATTTACAAATATTTTATTCACTTTATATTTAAGACTCGGACAAGGAAATTCTTACCATAGTGTCACAGAAGACCAGAAAAATGGCGCGACCATCTCAGCATGCACCAGACCGAGCAGAGTTCTCTAACTTCGGGCAAGATTTAAAGCTTTGACGCTCCTATACCCATGCATTTTTGCAAAATTTTCGGGGAAGACACAGAGACTTCGTGGATAGTGGAAGCACTTAACAGAACGCAACTGATGAGACAAAAGTAATGACACAGAGACGTGTTACCGAACTCTCAGCTACCGGTCTTATGAGGTCTCTGACCTGTGCTCCGTGTCCTGGGACTTTCTTTGTTCTTTTCAAATCATTATTCTGCGACTAGTCTGCATGCAGCGGAGTGTACCTGGCACTTTGACAATAAATAACATTGGTCCAGTTTTTGTTAGTAAAAATCACTCAGTAATAATTTATTGCACCCCCTGGCTTTGTGCGTCCCTAGGCCCGGGCCGAGTGAGACTATTGGTAAATCCAGTCCTGAGCTCAGTAAAGAAATAGTGTGCGGTCCTCGTTTAAGCTAGGTCATGAATTTTCTGAAAGATCAAAATGCAAGTAAGAACCTACATGACTTTAAAAAAAAATTACTTATAAGACTGCTAAGACAGGATATTATTCGTGTCACTATCAGTGGCACCAATTGGACGGGGGTAGGGGTATTTACGCCCTAAACTTAAAAATATACCTTTTATGATATTTTGATATGAACAAAGCCTTTCTGTTATTTTAATTGAAAAAAAAAATCGAAAACAACGTACACCCCCCGAGTTTTTGTACTATACATTGTGACCCCCTCATGACCGAAGATATTCCATGAATTTTCAGAAAAATAAACCTGTACTTTGAAGCATGAATTAATTCTAAAACAGAACATTAATTGCATTGATTTAAAAAAAAGTTTTACATGTATAAAAGTTTAAAAAACAGTGAACAGTGACGCTAAAAATTAAAATAATTAAAAATTGACTTGGGTCAGGGTTACTTATTCTTTATTTAATACTTACTTCAATGAAAAAATCTCTCCATTGATCTAAATACTCATATTATTACTTGTGAGAAAGAAATCTTTTGTAAATGACGAGGGGGACGATAAGGACTTAGAGACCCTTCGTGTTCATGGAAGTATTTGATATCTAATTTTAATACCACTCTTGAGTCTTAATTGTACTTAAAACTTTTATTTTTAATTTAATCTGGACCTAAGCCTTGCTTCTTATAAGCAAATTTCTGTGTGCGTGCCAACGGTACATCATACGTATTTATTTTCAATATTTCATTACTTTGTATTTGGCATTCAATGAAACAGCATGAATTAAACCAGTGTGCACTAAGTGGAACAAATTCAAGAGAATGACTCAAAAACCTAATCAGAATTACAGACAACAATTCACACCATAACTTGGACTAATCTTTCAAATATATGCTCCATAAATCTTATTAGCTTTTCAAGATATTATTCTCATTTTCTATTAATCTTGCATATATATTGGATATTCTAATAGTCTTTTGTATATACACAACAATAGAAATAAGATATTGAACTGCAGTTCTAAGTGTATTTGTACCAACAATTCTCAGGTCAAGACGGCCGGACACAGTAAATCAGCTACGGGAGATCAGGGAAATTATGTGTCATTCTTTTCACTCCGGGCTTAACCGTTCGATTTTCTTTGTTTAATTTAATATAATTAATAACAACGATAAGAAAAATAAAATAGAGAACTGTTTGATTAAATTCATTAAATATAAAAAACATCAATTCCGAACTCAGTAAAAAAACAAAACAACCCAAGCGAAAATAACCCAGCATCTTTTCACTACGGGCGTAACCGTGCGCATTTCGTTGGTTCATTTAAGATCATTAATAACAACGCTAATAAAAAAAATATTTAGTTGAATTTTTGACACTGCTTCTTTTGCCAATTACGAAAGAGAAAAACGAATTTCTTACAGACATCACTAAAGGACTCTTTTTTTCTTTTTTTTTTCAACAACTAATTAAAATTAATTCAATAATAAAACCACAGTGCCATAATAGTTGCACTACAGAGAAACAGAGAAACTACTTTTAAAAACCTTGGGACTCAAAAATTTTAGATCTTTTTAATGGCGAAAAATTACAAACGGACGAGAACAAATTATTAAACATTCGGATGGATTCATTTTATTTTTTATTATTAAAGCTTAAGAGGTAATACGACTTGCTTACGAACACTCGCGGATCCCCCGGGGGAGGGGATCCTGCCATCCCACATTTTTTGGGGCACAAGTTTTCCATGTTTTTTTTTTTTTACCTTTTCACCTTTTTTTTATACTAATTTCTTAATGTTTGTAATTTTTTTGCCAGTTTTTAACATCCCCCCCCCCAAGACCACCTGGTTAAAATTAAGTATGGAGTTATTTTTTTGTTTCTGAGGTAATCTTAAGTAGTAATGCGCATTGCTAACGAACATGGGCGGTGCCCGGGGGGGAGGGGGGGGGGTCCTCCTACCCCCTGGAGTTGTTCTGGGGCCCGTTGACACGGGTATATTATTTAAGTTTTTCTATTTTTTGATTTATAAATTCGTAAATTTGGTCAATTATTGGCAACTTTGTCACACACGCCCCCCCAATATTTTGCTAATTGGTGCCATTGTCACATTGCCCCCCCCCCCCCCAAGATTTTACTCTAGATCCACCCCTGCTTATGAAAATACGTCAGGGACGAGAACCAATGGAATTAAAGAGCGCGGGAGCTACGGGAAACAGATCTCACTTTTTCATAGTTGCACAGATAGACAATTAATTCTTGCAGTTGCACATAGCAAACACGAAAGCAGATATTTTAAGGGGAAAAGATAAGTCAAATTCGTCTGAATCGAAAACAGAGACAAATAATATAATAATAAGAATAAGAACTAACAAAAAAAAACCGGCAAGATCAAGATAGTTCATGAGGTTCATCCCCAGAGAACTTGCTGCGGGTACCTGCCTGGCACAGAATGTGGTGCTACGCCATATGCACCAGGTTAAAAGCATCAAGGATAGAATGCATCAAGGAATTATAAAAGGGTTGAAATGTTTTTGTTCCTTCATTTTCTTAAAATTACCGATAGAAAAGAAAACAGAGTTTGAGAGAGAACATCTCTCATGAACAGGCATCTTCGCAGTCAAACTGGCATACAAAATAAAAATTATGTACGACAACGGCACTATGTATCCCGTTTATAATTTGTTGAGTTGGGCAATGCTGAATTTGATAGCGTAAACATTATGATTAACCAATCAAAGCGAATATTTAAGGCATGATTTGTATTTTAATTAGAAAAAATGCTTGGAATAACAGTTTTGAATCTATACGATGCGTCTGACAACATATACAAAGACATAATATTAGTAGACTATAGTTGGGAACACGTTAGAGTTGATTGATACCGTTCAAACCAATTTCTCGTAATTTCGTCGTTTACCTTTCTGTAAAACAAGTTCGACGTCAAAAAAAAATCTCTCATTAATTAATCTTTCGCAATAAACAAGTATGACTATGGTATGACCCGAGCATTATACTCTTAGTTCCGTTCCAGATGTCAGAGGACT